>NC_073693.1:182385769-182482769 GCF_029784155.1 Uranotaenia lowii | reverse complement strand
GCATACATTGTCAGGACGCAGCCATTTCTTATACAATTAAAGGAGAGCTACAGAATTGATTTGTATCAATTCTTTTGGCAACGGTGAGCTCTAAATCGAACATTCCGTTCAGATCCAAGTTGACCAAACACATTTTGGATGACAATTTTCTTCTACAGGACGCAGCCACGATCGGAATTTTGAAATAATTGACAAATCTAACGCTCTTGGAAGAAGCATACATTGTCAGGACGCAGCCATTTATTATACAATTAAAGGAGAGTTACAGAATTGATTTGTATCAATTCTTTTGGCAACGGTGAGCTCTTAATCGAACATTCCGTTTAGATCCAAGTTGACCAAACACCTTTTGGATGACAGTTTTCTTCTACAGGACGCAGCCACGATCGGAATTTTGAAATAATTGACAAATCTGACGCTCTTGGAAGAAGCATACATTGTCATGACGCAGCCATTTCTTATACAATTAAAGGAGAGCTACAGAATTGATTTGTATCAATTCTTTTGGCAACGGCGAGTTCTAAATCGAACATTCCGTTCAGATCCAAGTTGACCAAACACATTTTGGATGGCAATTTTCTTCTATAGGACGCAGCCACGATCGGAATTTTGAAATAATTGGCAAATCTGACGCTCTTGGAAGAAGCATACATTGTCACGACGCAGCCATTTATTACACAATTAAAGGAGAGCTACAGAATTGATTTGTATCCATTCTTTCGGCAACGGTGAGCTCTAAATCGAACATTCCGTTCAGATCCAAGTTGACCAAACACATTTTGGATGGCAATTTTCTTCTACAGGATGCAGCCACGATCGGAATTTTGAAAAAACTGCCAAATCTGACGCTTTTGGAAGAAGCAGACATTGGCAGGACGCAGCCATTTCTAATACAATTGAAGAAGAGCTACAGAATTTTCTTCAACAGGTAGCAGCCACGATCGGAATTTTGAAATAATTTACAAATCTGACGCTCCTGGAAGAAGCATACATTGTCAGGACGCAGTCATTTCTTATACAATTAAAGGAGAGTTACAGAATTGATTTGTATCAATTCTTTCGGCAACGGTAAGCTCTAAATCGAACATTCCGTTCAGATCCAAGTTGACCAAACACCTTTTGGATGACAATTTTCGTCTACAGGACGCAGCCACGATCGAAATTTTGAAATAATTGACAAATCTAACGCTCTTGGAAGAAGCATACATTGTCAGGACGCAGCCATTTCTTATACAATTAAAGGAGAGCTACAGAATTGATTTGTATCAATTCTTTTGGCAACGGTGAGCTCTAAATCGAACATTCCGTTCAGATCCAAGTTGACCAAACACATTTTGGATGGCAAATATCTTCTACAGGACGCAGCCACGATCGGAGTTTTGAAATAATTGGCAAATCTGACGCTCTTGTCATTTATTATACAATTAAAGGAGAGCTACAGAATTGATTTTTATCAATTCTTTTGGCAACGGTGAGCTCTAAATCGAACATTCCGTTCAGATCCAAGTAGACCAAACACATTTTGGATGGCAAATATCTTCTACAGGACGCAGCCACGATCGGAATTTTGAAAAAAACTGCCAAATCTGACGCTATGGAAGAAGCATACAGTTTCAGCACACAGCCATTTTCCACATAAATGAAGGAGAGCTACAGAATTGATTTGTATCAATACTTTTGGCAACGGTGAGCTCTAAATCGAACATTCCGTTCAGATCCAAGTTGACCAAACACATTTTGGATGACAATTTTCTTCTACAGGACGCAGCCACGATCGGAATTTTGAAATAATGGACAAATCTGACGCTCTTGGAAGAAGCATACATTGTCAGAACGCAGCCATTTCTTGTATAATTAAAGGAGAGATACAGAATTGATTTGTATCAATTCTTTTGGTAACGATGGGCTCTAAATCGAACATTCCGTTCAGATCCAAGTTGACCAAACACCTTTTGGATGACAATTTTCTTCTACAGGACGCAGCCACGATCGGAATTTTGAAATAATTGACAAATCTAACGCTCTTGGAAGAAGCATACATTGTCAGGACGCAGCCATTTCTTATACAATTAAAGGAAAGCTGCAGAATTGATTTGTATCAATTCTTTTGGCAACGGTGAGCTCTAAATCGAACATTCCGTTCAGATCCAAGTTGACCATACACATTTTGGATGGCAATTTTCTCCTACAGAATGCAGCCACGATCGGAATTTTGAAATAATTTACAAATCTGAAGCACTTGTAAGAAGCAGAAATTGTCAGGACGCAGCCATTTCTTATACAATTAAAGTAGAGCTACAGAATTGATTTGTATCAATTCTTTTGGTAACGATGGGCTCTAAATCGAACATTCCATTCAGATCCAAGTTGACCAAACACCTTTTGGATGACAATTTTCTTCTACAGGACGCAGCCACGATCGGAATTTTGAAATAATTGACAAATCTAACGCTCTTGGAAGAAGCATACATTGTCAGGACGCAGCCATTTCTTATACAATTAAAGGAAAGCTGCAGAATTGATTTGTATCAATTCTTTTGGCAACGGTGAGCTCTAAATCGAACATTCCGTTCAGATCCAAGTTGACCAAACACATTTTGGATGGCAACTTTCTTGTACAGAACGCAGCCCCAATGAGAATTTTGAAATAATTGACAAATCTAACGCTCTTGGAAGAAGCAGACATTGTCAGGACGCAGCCATTTCTTATACAATTAAAGGAAAGCTACAGAATTAATTTGTATCAATTCTCTTGGCAACGGTGAGCTCTAAATCGAACATTCCGTTCAGATCCAAGTTGACCATACACCTTTTGGATGGCAATTTTCTTCTACAGGATGCAGCCACGATCGGAATTTTGAAATAATTGACAAATCTGACGCTCTTGGAAGAAGCATACATTGTCAGGACGCAGCCATTTCTTATACAATTAAAGCAGAGCTACAGAATTGATTTGTATCAATTCTTTTGGCAACGGTGAGCTCTAAATCAAACATTCCGTTCAGATCCAAGTAGACCAAACACATTTTGGATGGCAACTTTCTTGTACAGGACGCAGCCACAATGAGAATTTTGAAATAATTGGCAAATCAGACGCTCTTGGATTAAGCAGACATTGTCAGGACGCAGCCATGTCTTATACCATTGAAGGACAGCTACAGAATTGATTTGTGTCAATTCTTTTGGCAACGGTGAGCTCTAAATCGAACATTCCGTTCAGATCCAAGTTGACCAAACACATTTTGGATGGCAATTTTCTTCTACAGGACGCAGCCACGATCGGAATTTTGAAATAATTGACAAATCTGACGCTATGGAAGAAGCAAACAGTGTCAGCACACACCCATTTTCCACACAATTAAAATAGAGCTACAGAATTGATTTGTATCAATTCTTTTGGCAACGGTGAGCTCTAAATCGAACATTCCGTTCAGATCCAAGTTGACCAAACACATTTCGGATGGCAATTTTCTTCTACAGGATGCAGCCACGATCGGAATTTTGAAAAAACTGCCAAATCTGACACTTTTGGAAGAAGCAGACATTGGCAGGACGCAGTCATTGCTTATACAATTGAAGAAGAGCTACAGAATTTTCTTCTACAGGACGCAGCCACGATCGGAATTTTGAAATAATTTACAAATCTGACGCTCTTGGAAGAAGCATAGATTGTCAGGACGCAGCCATTTCTTATACAATTAAAGGAGAGCTACAGAATTGATTTGTATCAATTCTTTTGGCAACGGTGAGCTCTAAATCGAGCATTCCGTTCAGATCCAAGTTGACCAAACACCTTTTGGATGACAATTTTCTTCTACAGGACGCAGCCACGATCGGAATTTTGAAATAATTGACAAATCTAACGCTCTTGGAAGAAGCATACATTGTCAGGACGCAGCCATTTCTTATACAATTAAAGGAGAGCTACAGAATTGATTTGTATCAATACTTTTGGCAACGGTGAGCTCTAAATCGAACATTCCGTTCAGATCCAAGTTGACCAAACACCTTTTGGATGGCAATTTTCTTCTACAGGACGCAGCCACGATCGGAATTTTGAAATAATTGACAAATCTAACGCTCTTGGAAGAAGCATACATTGTCAGGACGCAGCCATTTCTTGTACAGTTAAAGGAGAGCTTCAGAATTGATTGGTATCAATTCTTTTGGCAACGGTGAGCACTAAATCGAACATTCCGTTCAGATCCAAGTTAACCAACACATTTTGGATGGCAACTTTCTTGTACAGAACGCAGCCACAATGAGAATTTTGAAATAATTGACAAATCTGACGCTCTTGGAAGAAGCAGACATTGTCAGGACGCAGCCATTTCTTATACAATTAAAGGAGAGCTACAGAATTGATTCGTATCAATTCTTTCGGCAACGGTGAGCTCTAAATCGAACATTCCGTTCAGATCCAAGTTGACCAAACACCTTTTGGATGACAATTTTCTTCTACAGGACGCAGCCACGATCGGAATTTTGAAATAATTGACAAATCTAACGCTATTGAAGAAGCAAACAGTTTCAGCACACACCCATTTTCCACACAATTAAAATAGAGCTACAGAATTGATTTGTATCAATTCTTTTGGCAACGGTGAGCTCTAAATCGAACATTCCGTTCAGATCCAAGTTGACCAAACACATTTTGGATGGCAATTTTCTTCTACAGGATGCAGCCACGATCGGAATTTTGAAATAATTGACAAATCTGACGCTCTTGGAAGAAGCATACATTGTCAGGACGCAGCCATTTCTTATACAGTTAAAGGAGACCTACAAAATTGATTTGTATCAATTCTTTTGGCAACGGTGAGCTCTAAATCGAACATTCCGTTCAGATCCAAGTTGACCAAACACCTTTTGGATGACAATTTTCTTCTACAGAACGCAGCCACGATCGGAATTTTGAAATAATTGACAAATCTAACGCTCTTGGAAGAAGCATACATTGTCAGGACGCAGCCATTTCTTATACAATTAAAGGAGAGCTACAGAATTGATTTGTATCAATTCTTTTGGCAACGGTGAGCTCTAAATCGAACATTCCGTTCAGATCCAAGTTGACCAAACACATTTTGGATGGCAATTTTCTTCTACAGGACGCAGCCACGATCGGAATTTTGAAATAATTGGCAAATCTGACGCTCTTGGAAAAAGCATACATTGTCAGGACGCAGCCATTTCTTATCCAATTAAAGGAGAGCTACAGAATTGATTCGTATCAATTCTTTCGGCAACGGTGAGCTCTAAATCGAACATTCCGTTCAGATTCAAGTTGACCAAACACTTTTTGGATGGCAACTTTCTTGTACAGGACGCAGCCACAATGAGAATTTTGAAATAATTGACAAATCTGACGCTCTTGGAAGAAGCAGATATTATCAGGATGCATCCATTTCTTATACAATTAAAGGATAGCTACAGAATTGATTTGTATCAATTCTTTTGGCAACGGTGAGCTCTAAATCGAACATTCCGTTCAGATCCAAGTTGACCAAACACATTTTGGATGGCAATTTTCTTCTACAGGACACAAACAGCCACGATCGGAATTTTGAAATAATTGACTAATCTGACGCTCTTGGAAGAAGCAGACATTGGCAGGACGCAGTCATTTCTTATACAATTGAAGAAGAGCTACAGAATTTTCTTCTACAGGACGCAGCGAAGATCGGAATTTTGAAATAATTTACAAATCTGACGCTCTTGGAAGAAGCATACATTGTCAGGACGCAGCCATTTCTTATACAATTAAAGGAGAGCTACAGAATTGATTTGTATCAATTCTTTTGGCAACGGTGAGCTCTAAATCGAACATTCCGTTCGGATCCAAGTTGACCAAACACCTTTTGGATGACAATTTTCTTCTACAGGACGCAGCCACGATCGGAATTTTGAAATAATTGACAAATCTAACGCTCTTGGAAGAAGCATACATTGTCAGGACGCAGCCATTTCTTATACAATTAAAGGAGAGCTACAGACTTGATGTGTTTCAATTCTTTTGGCAACGGTGAGCTCTAAATCGAACATTCCGTTCAGATCCAAGTAGACCAAACACATTTTGGATGGCAAATATCTTCTACAGGACGCAGCCACGATCGGAATTTTGAAAAAACTGCCAAATCTGACGCTATGGAAGAATTATACATTGTCAGCACGCAGCCATTTCTTATACAATTAAAGGAGAGCTACAGAATTGATTTGTATCAATACTTTTGGCAACGGTGAGCTCTAAATCGAACATTCCGTTCAGATCCAAGTTGACCAAACACATTTTGGATGGCAATTTTCTTCTACAGGACGCAGCCACGATCGGAATTTTGAAATAATTGACAAATCTGACGCTCTTGGAAGAAGCATACATTGTCAGAACGCAGCCATTTCTTGTATAATTAAAGAAGAGATACAGAATCGAATGGTATCAATTCTTTTGGCAACGGTGAGCTCTAAATCGAACATTCCGTTCAGATCCAAGTTGACCAAACACATTTTGGATGGCAACTTTCTTGTACAGGACGCAGCCACAATGAGAATTTTGAAATAATTGACAAATCTAACGCTCTTGGAAGAAGCAGACATTGTCAGGACGCAGCCATTTCTTATACAATTAAAGGAGAGCTACAGAATTAATTTGTATCAATTCTTTTGGCAACGGTGAGCTCTAAATCGAACATTCCGTTCAGATCCAAGTTGACCAAACACCTTTTGGATGGCAATTTGCTTCTACAGGATGCAGCCACGATCGGAATTTTGAAATAATTGACAAATCTGACGCTCTTGGAAGAAGCATACATTGTCAGGACGCAGCCATTTCTTATACAATCAAAGGAGAGCTACAGAATTGATTTGTATCAATTCTTTTGGCAACGGTGAGCTCTAAATCAAACATTCCGTTCAGATCCAAGTAGACCAAACACATTTTGGATGGCAACTTTCTTGTACAGGACGCAGCCACAATGAGAATTTTGAAATAATTGGCAAATCAGACGCTCTTGGATTAAGCAGACATTGTCAGGACGCAGCCATGTCTTATACCATTGAAGGACAGCTACAGAATTGATTTGTGTCAATTCTTTTGGCAACGGTGAGCTCTAAATCGAACATTCCGTTCAGATCCAAGTTGACCAAACACATTTTGGATGGCAATTTTCTTCTACAGGACGCAGCCACGATCGGAATTTTGAAATAATTGACAAATCTGACGCTATGGAAGAAGCAAACAGTGTCAGCACACACCCATTTTCCACACAATTAAAATAGAGCTACAGAATTGATTTGTATCAATTCTTTTGGCAACGGTGAGCTCTAAATCGAACATTCCGTTCAGATCCAAGTTGACCAAACACCTTTTGGATGACAATTTTCTTCTACAGGACGCAGCCACGATCGGAATTTTGAAATAATTGACAAATCTGACGCTCTTGGAAGAAGCATACATTTTCAGGACGCAACCATTTCTTATACAATTAAAGGAGAGCTACAGAATTGATTTGTATCAATTCTTTTGGCAACGGTGAGCTCTAAATCGAACATTCCGTTCAGATCCAAGTTGACCAAACACATTTTGGATGGCAATTTTCTTCGACAGGACGCAGCCACGATCGGAATTTTGAAATAATTGACAAATCTAACGCTCTTGGAAGAAGCGTACATTGTCAGGACGCAGCCATTTCTTGTACAGTTAAATGAGAGCTACAGAATTGATTTGTATCAATTCTTTTGGCAACGGTGAGCTCTAAATCGAACATTCCGTTCAGATCCAAGTTGACCAAACACATTTTGGATGGCAATTTTCTTCTACAGGACGCAGCCACGATCGGAATTTTGAAATAATTGGCAAATCTGACGCTCTTGGAAGAAGCATACATTGTCAGGACGCAGCCATTTATTACACAATTAAAGGAGAGCTACAGAATTGATTCGTATCAATTCTTTCGGCAACGGTGAGCTCTAAATCGAACATTCCGTTCAGATCCAAATTGACCAAACACTTTTTGGATGGCAACTTTCTTGTACAGGACGCAGCCACAATGAGAATTTTGAAATAATTGACAAATCTGACGCTCTTGGAAGAAGCAGACATTGTCAGGACGCAGCCATTTCTTATACAATTAAAGGAGAGCTACAGAATTGATTTGTATCAATTCTTTTGGCAACGGTGAGCTCTAAATCGAACATTCCGTTCAGATCCAAGTTGACCAAACACATTTTGGATGGCAATTTTCTTCTAAAGGATGCAGCCACGATCGGAATTTTGAAAAAACTGCCAAATCTGACACTTTTGGAAGAAACAGACATTGGCAGGACGCAGTCATTGCTTATACAATTGAAGAAGAGCTACAGAATTTTCTTCTACAGGACGCAGCCACGATCGGAATTTTGAAATAATTTACAAATCTGACGCTCTTGGAAGAAGCATAGATTGTCAGGACGCAGCCATTTCTTATACAATTAAAGGAGAGCTACAGAATTGATTTGTATCAATTCTTTTGGCAACGGTGAGCTCTAAATCGAACATTCCGTTCAGATCCAAGTTGACCAAACACCTTTTGGATGACAATTTTCTTCTACAGGACGCAGCCACGATCGGAATTTTGAAATAATTGACAAATCTAACGCTCTTGGAAGAAGCATACATTGTCAGGACGCAGCCATTTCTTATACAATTAAAGGAGAGCTACAGAATTGATTTGTATCAATTCTTTTGGCAACGGTGAGCTCTAAATCGAACATTCCGTTCAGATCCAAGTTGACCAAACACCTTTTGGATGGCAATTTTCTTCTACAGGACGCAGCCACGATCGGAATTTTGAAATAATTGACAAATCTAACGCTCTTGGAAGAAGCATACATTGTCAGGACGCAGCCATTTCTTGTACAGTTAAAGGAGAGCTTCAGAATTGATTTGTATCAATTCTTTTGGCAACGGTGAGCACTAAATCGAACATTCCGTTCAGATCCAAGTTAACCAACACATTTTGGATGGCAACTTTCTTGTACAGGACGCAGCCACAATGAGAATTTTGAAATAATTGACAAATCTGACGCTCTTGGAAGAAGCAGACATTGTCAGGACGCAGCCATTTCTTATACAATTAAAGGAGAGCTACAGAATTGGTTTGTATCAATTCTTTTGGCAACGGTGAGCTCTAAATCGAACATTCCGTTCAGATCCAAGTTGACCAAACACATTTTGGATGGCAATTTTCTTCTACAGGATGCAGCCACGATTGGAATTTTGAAATAATTGACAAATCTGACGCTCTTGGAAGAAGCATACATTGTCAGGACGCAGCCATTTCTTATACAGTTGAAGGAGAGCTACAGAATTGATTTGTATCAATTCTTTTGGCAACGGTGAGCTCTAAATCGAACATTCCGTTCAGATCCAAGTTGACCAAACACCTTTTGGATGACAATTTTCTTCTACAGGACGCAGCCACGATCAGAATTTTGAAATAATTGACAAATCTAACGCTCTTGGAAGAAGCATACATTGTCAGGACGCAGCCATTTCTTAAACAATTAAAGGAGAGCTACAGAATTGATTTGTATCAATTCTTTTGGCAACGGTGAGCTCTAAATCGAACATTCCGTTCAGATCCAAGTTGACCAAACACATTTTGGATGGCAATTTTCTTCTACAGGACGCAGCCACGATCGGAATTTTGAAATAATTGGCAAATCTGACGCTCTTGGAAAAAGCATACATTGTCAGGACGCAGCCATTTATTACACAATTAAAGGAGAGCTACAGAATTGATTCGTATCAATTCTTTCGGCAACGGTGAGCTCTAAATCGAACATTCCGTTCAGATCCAAGTTGACCAAACACTTTTTGGATGGCAACTTTCTTGTACAGGACGCAGCCACAATGAGAATTTTGAAATAATTGACAAATCTGACGCTCTTGGAAGAAGCAGATATGATCAGGATGCATCCATTTCTTATACAATTAAAGGAGAGCTACAGAATTGATTTGTATCAATTCTTTTGGCAACGGTGAGCTCTAAATCGAACATTCCGTTCAGATCCAAGTTGACCAAACACCTTTTGGATGACAATTTTCTTCTACAGGACGCAGCCACGATCGGAATTTTGAAATAATTGACAAATCTAACGCTCTTGGAAGAAGCATACATTGTCAGGACGCAGCCATTTCTTATACAATTAAAGGAGAGCTACAGAATTGATTTGTATCAATTCTTTTGGCAACGGTGAGCTCTAAATCGAACATTCCGTTCAGATCCAAGTTGACCAAACACATTTTGGATGGCAAATATCTTCTACAGGACGCAGCCACGATCGGAGTTTTGAAATAATTGGCAAATCTGACGCTCTTGTCATTTATTATACAATTAAAGGAGAGCTACAGAATTGATTTTTATCAATTCTTTTGGCAACGGTGAGCTCTAAATCGAACATTCCGTTCAGATCCAAGTAGACCAAACACATTTTGGATGGCAAATATCTTCTACAGGACGCAGCCACGATCGGAATTTTGAAAAAAACTGCCAAATCTGACGCTATGGAAGAAGCATACAGTTTCAGCACACAGCCATTTTCCACATAAATGAAGGAGAGCTACAGAATTGATTTGTATCAATACTTTTGGCAACGGTGAGCTCTAAATCGAACATTCCGTTCAGATCCAAGTTGACCAAACACATTTTGGATGACAATTTTCTTCTACAGGACGCAGCCACGATCGGAATTTTGAAATAATGGACAAATCTGACGCTCTTGGAAGAAGCATACATTGTCAGAACGCAGCCATTTCTTGTATAATTAAAGGAGAGATACAGAATTGATTTGTATCAATTCTTTTGGTAACGATGGGCTCTAAATCGAACATTCCGTTCAGATCCAAGTTGACAAAACACCTTTTGGATGACAATTTTCTTCTACAGGACGCAGCCACGATCGGAATTTTGAAATAATTGACAAATCTAACGCTCTTGGAAGAAGCATACATTGTCAGGACGCAGCCATTTCTTATACAATTAAAGGAAAGCTGCAGAATTGATTTGTATCAATTCTTTTGGCAACGGTGAGCTCTAAATCGAACATTCCGTTCAGATCCAAGTTGACCATACACATTTTGGATGGCAATTTTCTCCTACAGAATGCAGCCACGATCGGAATTTTGAAATAATTTACAAATCTGAAGCACTTGTAAGAAGCAGAAATTGTCAGGACGCAGCCATTTCTTATACAATTAAAGTAGAGCTACAGAATTGATTTGTATCAATTCTTTTGGTAACGATGGGCTCTAAATCGAACATTCCGTTCAGATCCAAGTTGACCAAACACATTTTGGATGGCAACTTTCTTGTACAGGACGCAGCCCCAATGAGAATTTTGAAATAATTGACAAATCTAACGCTCTTGGAAGAAGCAGACATTGTCAGGACGCAGCCATTTCTTATACAATTAAAGGAAAGCTACAGAATTAATTTGTATCAATTCTCTTGGCAACGGTGAGCTCTAAATCGAACATTCCGTTCAGATCCAAGTTGACCATACACCTTTTGGATGGCAATTTTCTTCTACAGGATGCAGCCACGATCGGAATTTTGAAATAATTGACAAATCTGACGCTCTTGGAAGAAGCATACATTGTCAGGACGCAGCCATTTCTTATACAATTAAAGCAGAGCTACAGAATTGATTTGTATCAATTCTTTTGGCAACGGTGAGCTCTAAATCGAACATTCCGTTCAGATCCAAGTAGACCAAACACATTTTGGATGGCAACTTTCTTGTACAGGACGCAGCCACAATGAGAATTTTGAAATAATTGGCAAATCAGACGCTCTTGGATTAAGCAGACATTGTCAGGACGCAGCCATGTCTTATACCATTGAAGGACAGCTACAGAATTGATTTGTGTCAATTCTTTTGGCAACGGTGAGCTCTAAATCGAACATTCCGTTCAGATCCAAGTTGACCAAACACATTTTGGATGGCAATTTTCTTCTACAGGACGCAGCCACGATCGGAATTTTGAAATAATTGACAAATCTGACGCTATGGAAGAAGCAAACAGTGTCAGCACACACCCATTTTCCACACAATTAAAATAGAGCTACAGAATTGATTTGTATCAATTCTTTTGGCAACGGTGAGCTCTAAATCGAACATTCCGTTCAGATCCAAGTTGACCAAACACATTTCGGATGGCAATTTTCTTCTACAGGATGCAGCCACGATCGGAATTTTGAAAAAACTGCCAAATCTGACACTTTTGGAAGAAGCAGACATTGGCAGGACGCAGTCATTGCTTATACAATTGAAGAAGAGCTACAGAATTTTCTTCTACAGGACGCAGCCACGATCGGAATTTTGAAATAATTTACAAATCTGACGCTCTTGGAAGAAGCATACATTGTCAGGACGCAGCCATTTCTTATACAATTAAAGGAGAGCTACAGAATTGATTTGTATCAATTCTTTTGGCAACGGTGAGCTCTAAATCGAACATTCCGTTCAGATCCAAGTTGACCAAACACCTTTTGGATGACAATTTTCTTCTACAGGACGCAGCCACGATCGGAATTTTGAAATAATTGACAAATCTAACGCTCTTGGAAGAAGCATACATTGTCAGGACGCAGCCATTTCTTATACAATTAAAGGAGAGCTACAGAATTGATTTGTATCAATACTTTTGGCAACGGTGAGCTCTAAATCGAACATTCCGTTCAGATCCAAGTTGACCAAACACCTTTTGGATGGCAATTTTCTTCTACAGGACGCAGCCACGATCGGAATTTTGAAATAATTGACAAATCTAACGCTCTTGGAAGAAGCATACATTGTCAGGACGCAGCCATTTCTTGTACAGTTAAAGGAGAGCTTCAGAATTGATTGGTATCAATTCTTTTGGCAACGGTGAGCACTAAATCGAACATTCCGTTCAGATCCAAGTTAACCAACACATTTTGGATGGCAACTTTCTTGTACAGAACGCAGCCACAATGAGAATTTTGAAATAATTGACAAATCTGACGCTCTTGGAAGAAGCAGACATTGTCAGGACGCAGCCATTTCTTATACAATTAAAGGAGAGCTACAGAATTGATTCGTATCAATTCTTTCGGCAACGGTGAGCTCTAAATCGAACATTCCGTTCAGATCCAAGTTGACCAAACACCTTTTGGATGACAATTTTCTTCTACAGGACGCAGCCACGATCGGAATTTTGAAATAATTGACAAATCTGACGCTATTGAAGAAGCAAACAGTTTCAGCACACACCCATTTTCCACACAATTAAAATAGAGCTACAGAATTGATTTGTATCAATTCTTTTGGCAACGGTGAGCTCTAAATCGAACATTCCGTTCAGATCCAAGTTGACCAAACACATTTTGGATGGCAATTTTCTTCTACAGGATGCAGCCACGATCGGAATTTTGAAATAATTGACAAATCTGACGCTCTTGGAAGAAGCATACATTGTCAGGACGCAGCCATTTCTTATACAGTTAAAGGAGACCTACAGAATTGATTTGTATCAATTCTTTTGGCAACGGTGAGCTCTAAATCGAACATTCCGTTCAGATCCAAGTTGACCAAACACCTTTTGGATGACAATTTTCTTCTACAGAACGCAGCCACGATCGGAATTTTGAAATAATTGACAAATCTAACGCTCTTGGAAGAAGCATACATTGTCAGGACGCAGCCATTTCTTATACAATTAAAGGAGAGCTACAGAATTGATTTGTATCAATTCTTTTGGCAACGGTGAGCTCTAAATCGAACATTCCGTTCAGATCCAAGTTGACCAAACACATTTTGGATGGCAATTTTCTTCTACAGGACGCAGCCACGATCGGAATTTTGAAATAATTGGCAAATCTGACGCTCTTGGAAAAAGCATACATTGTCAGGACGCAGCCATTTCTTATCCAATTAAAGGAGAGCTACAGAATTGATTCGTATCAATTCTTTCGGCAACGGTGAGCTCTAAATCGAACATTCCGTTCAGATTCAAGTTGACCAAACACTTTTTGGATGGCAACTTTCTTGTACAGGACGCAGCCACAATGAGAATTTTGAAATAATTGACAAATCTGACGCTCTTGGAAGAAGCAGATATTATCAGGATGCATCCATTTCTTATACAATTAAAGGATAGCTACAGAATTGATTTGTATCAATTCTTTTGGCAACGGTGAGCTCTAAATCGAACATTCCGTTCAGATCCAAGTTGACCAAACACATTTTGGATGGCAATTTTCTTCTACAGGATGCAGCCACGATCGGAATTTTGAAAAAACTGCCAAATCTGACACTTTTGGAAGAAGCAGACATTGGCAGGACGCAGTCATTTCTTATACAATTGAAGAAGAGCTACAGAATTTTCTTCTACAGGACGCAGCGAAGATCGGAATTTTGAAATAATTTACAAATCTGACGCTCTTGGAAGAAGCATACATTGTCAGGACGCAGCCATTTCTTATACAATTAAAGGAGAGCTACAGAATTGATTTGTATCAATTCTTTTGGCAACGGTGAGCTCTAAATCGAACATTCCGTTCGGATCCAAGTTGACCAAACACCTTTTGGATGACAATTTTCTTCTACAGGACGCAGCCACGATCGGAATTTTGAAATAATTGACAAATCTAACGCTCTTGGAAGAAGCATACATTGTCAGGACGCAGCCATTTCTTATACAATTAAAGGAGAGCTACAGACTTGATTTGTTTCAATTCTTTTGGCAACGGTGAGCTCTAAATCGAACATTCCGTTCAGATCCAAGTAGACCAAACACATTTTGGATGGCAAATATCTTCTACAGGACGCAGCCACGATCGGAATTTTGAAAAAACTGCCAAATCTGACGCTATGGAAGAAGCATACATTGTCAGGACGCAGCCATTTCTTATACAATTAAAGGAGAGCTACAGAATTGATTTGTATCAATACTTTTGGCAACGGTGAGCTCTAAATCGAACATTCCGTTCAGATCCAAGTTGACCAAACACATTTTGGATGACAATTTTCTTCTACAGGACGCAGCCACGATCGGAATTTTGAAATAATTGACAAATCTGACGCTCTTGGAAGAAGCATACATTGTCAGAACGCAGCCATTTCTTGTATAATTAAAGAAGAGATACAGAATCGAATGGTATCAATTCTTTTGGCAACGGTGAGCTCTAAATCGAACATTCCGTTCAGATCCAAGTTGACCAAACACATTTTGGATGGCAACTTTCTTGTACAGGACGCAGCCACAATGAGAATTTTGAAATAATTGACAAATCTAACGCTCTTGGAAGAAGCAGACATTGTCAGGACGCAGCCATTTCTTATACAATTAAAGGAGAGCTACAGAATTAATTTGTATCAATTCTTTTGGCAACGGTGAGCTCTAAATCGAACATTCCGTTCAGATCCAAGTTGACCAAACACCTTTTGGATGGCAATTTGCTTCTACAGGATGCAGCCACGATCGGAATTTTGAAATAATTGACAAATCTGACGCTCTTGGAAGAAGCATACATTGTCAGGACGCAGCCATTTCTTATACAATTAAAGGAGAGCTACAGAATTGATTTGTATCAATTCTTTTGGCAACGGTGAGCTCTAAATCAAACATTCCGTTCAGATCCAAGTAGACCAAACACATTTTGGATGGCAACTTTCTTGTACAGGACGCAGCCACAATGAGAATTTTGAAATAATTGGCAAATCAGACGCTCTTGGATTAAGCAGACATTGTCAGGACGCAGCCATGTCTTATACCATTGAAGGACAGCTACAGAATTGATTTGTGTCAATTCTTTTGGCAACGGTGAGCTCTAAATCGAACATTCCGTTCAGATCCAAGTTGACCAAACACATTTTGGATGGCAATTTTCTTCTACAGGACGCAGCCACGATCGGAATTTTGAAATAATTGACAAATCTGACGCTATGGAAGAAGCAAACAGTGTCAGCACACACCCATTTTCCACACAATTAAAATAGAGCTACAGAATTGATTTGTATCAATTCTTTTGGCAACGGTGAGCTCTAAATCGAACATTCCGTTCAGATCCAAGTTGACCAAACACCTTTTGGATGACAATTTTCTTCTACAGGACGCAGCCACGATCGGAATTTTGAAATAATTGACAAATCTGACGCTCTTGGAAGAAGCATACATTTTCAGGACGCAACCATTTCTTATACAATTAAAGGAGAGCTACAGAATTGATTTGTATCAATTCTTTTGGCAACGGTGAGCTCTAAATCGAACATTCCGTTCAGATCCAAGTTGACCAAACACATTTTGGATGGCAATTTTCTTCGACAGGACGCAGCCACGATCGGAATTTTGAAATAATTGACAAATCTAACGCTCTTGGAAGAAGCGTACATTGTCAGGACGCAGCCATTTCTTGTACAGTTAAATGAGAGCTACAGAATTGATTTGTATCAATTCTTTTGGCAACGGTGAGCTCTAAATCGAACATTCCGTTCAGATCCAAGTTGACCAAACACATTTTGGATGGCAATTTTCTTCTACAGGACGCAGCCACGATCGGAATTTTGAAATAATTGGCAAATCTGACGCTCTTGGAAGAAGCATACATTGTCAGGACGCAGCCATTTATTACACAATTAAAGGAGAGCTACAGAATTGATTCGTATCAATTCTTTCGGCAACGGTGAGCTCTAAATCGAACATTCCGTTCAGATCCAAGTTGACCAAACACTTTTTGGATGGCAACTTTCTTGTACAGGACGCAGCCACAATGAGAATTTTGAAATAATTGACAAATCTGACGCTCTTGGAAGAAGCAGACATTGTCAGGACGCAGCCATTTCTTATACAATTAAAGGAGAGCTACAGAATTGATTTGTATCAATTCTTTTGGCAACGGTGAGCTCTAAATCGAACATTCCGTTCAGATCCAAGTTGACCAAACACATTTTGGATGGCAATTTTCTTCTAAAGGATGCAGCCACGATCGGAATTTTGAAAAAACTGCCAAATCTGACACTTTTGGAAGAAGCAGACATTGGCAGGACGCAGTCATTGCTTATACAATTGAAGAAGAGCTACAGAATTTTCTTCTACAGGACGCAGCCACGATCGGAATTTTGAAATAATTTACAAATCTGACGCTCTTGGAAGAAGCATAGATTGTCAGGACGCAGCCATTTCTTATACAATTAAAGGAGAGCTACAGAATTGATTTGTATCAATTCTTTTGGCAACGGTGAGCTCTAAATCGAACATTCCGTTCAGATCCAAGTTGACCAAACACCTTTTGGATGACAATTTTCTTCTACAGGACGCAGCCACGATCGGAATTTTGAAATAATTGACAAATCTAACGCTCTTGGAAGAAGCATACATTGTCAGGACGCAGCCATTTCTTATACAATTAAAGGAGAGCTACAGAATTGATTTGTATCAATTCTTTTGGCAACGGTGAGCTCTAAATCGAACATTCCGTTCAGATCCAAGTTGACCAAACACCTTTTGGATGGCAATTTTCTTCTACAGGACGCAGCCACGATCGGAATTTTGAAATAATTGACAAATCTGACGCTCTTGGAAGAAGCATACATTGTCAGGACGCAGCCATTTCTTATACAGTTAAAGGAGAGCTACATAATTGATTTGTATCAATTCTTTTGGCAACGGTGAGCTCTAAATCGAACATTCCGTTCAGATCCAAGTTGACCAAACACATTTTGGATGGCAATTTTCTTCTACAGGACGCAGCCACGATCGGAATTTTGAAATAATTGGCAAATCTGACGCTCTTGGAAAAAGCATACATTGTCAGGACGCAGCCATTTATTACACAATTAAAGGAGAGCTACAGAATTGATTCGTATCAATTCTTTCGGCAACGGTGAGCTCTAAATCGAACATTCCGTTCAGATCCAAGTTGACCAAACACTTTTTGGATGGCAACTTTCTTGTACAGGACGCAGCCACAATGAGAATTTTGAAATAATTGACAAATCTGACGCTCTTGGAAGAAGCAGATATGATCAGGATGCATCCATTTCTTATACAATTAAAGGAGAGCTACAGAATTGATTTGTATCAATTCTTTTGGCAACGGTGAGCTCTAAATCGAACATTCCGTTCAGATCCAAGTTGACCAAACACCTTTTGGATGACAATTTTCTTCTACAGGACGCAGCCACGATCAGAATTTTGAAATAATTGACAAATCTAACGCTCTTGGAAGAAGCATACATTGTCAGGACGCAGCCATTTCTTAAACAATTAAAGGAGAGCTACAGAATTGATTTGTATCAATTCTTTTGGCAACGGTGAGCTCTAAATCGAACATTCCGTTCAGATCCAAGTTGACCAAACACATTTTGGATGGCAATTTTCTTCTACAGGACGCAGCCACGATCGGAATTTTGAAATAATTGGCAAATCTGTTGCTCTTGGAAAAAGCATACATTGTCAGGACGCAGCCATTTATTACACAATTAAAGGAGAGCTACAGAATTGATTCGTATCAATTCTTTCGGCAACGGTGAGCTCGAAAACGAACATTCCGTTGAGATCCAAGTTGACCAAACACTTTTTGGATGGCAACTTTCTTGTACAGGACGCAGCCACAATGAGAATTTTGAAATAATTGACAAATCTGACGCTCTTGGAAGAAGCAGATATGATCAGGATGCATCCATTTCTTATACAATTAAAGGAGAGCTACAGAATTGATTTGTATCAATTCTTTTGGCAACGGTGAGCTCTAAATCGAACATTCCGTTCAGATCCAAGTTGACCAAACACCTTTTGGATGACAATTTTCTTCTACAGGACGCAGCCACGATCGGAATTTTGAAATAATTGACAAATCTAACGCTCTTGGAAGAAGCATACATTGTCAGGACGCAGCCATTTCTTATACAATTAAAGGAGAGCTACAGAATTGATTTGTTTCAATTCTTTTGGCAACGGTGAGCTCTAAATCGAACATTCCGTTCAGATCCAAGTTGACCAAACACCTTTTGGATGACAATTTTCTTCTACAGGACGCAGCCACGATCGGAATTTTGAAATAATTGACAAATCTAACGCTCTTGGAAGAAGCATACATTGTCTGGACGCAGCCATTTCTTATACAATTAAAGGAGAGCTACAGAATTGATTTGTATCAATTTTTTTGGCAACGGTGAGCTCTAAATCGAACATTCCGTTCAGATCCAAGTTGACCAAACACATTTTGGATGGCAATTTTCTTCTACAGGACGCAGCCACGATCGGAATTTTGAAATAATTGGCAAATCTGACGCTCTTGCCATTTATTATACAATTAACGAAGAGCTACAGAATTGATTTGTATCAATTCTTCTGGCAACGGTGAGCTCTAAATCGAACATTCCGTTCAGATCCAAGTTGACCAAACACATTTTGGATGGCAATTTTCTTCTACAGGATGCAGCCACGATCGGAATTTTGAAAAAACTGCCAAATCTGACACTTTTGGAAGAAGCAGACATTGGCAGGACGCAGTCATTTCTTATACAATTGAAGAAGAGCTACAGAATTTTCTTCTACAGGACGCAGCCACGATCGGAATTTTGAAATAATTTACAAATCTGACGCTCTTGGAAGAAGCATACATTGTCAGGACGCAGCCATTTCTTATACAATTAAAGGAAAGCTACAGAATTGATTTGTATCAATTCTTTTGGCAACGGTGAGCTCTAAATCGAACATTCCGTTCAGATACAAGTTGACCAAACACCTTTTGGATGACAATTTTCTTCTACAGGACGCAGCCACGATCGGAATTTTGAAATAATTGACAAATCTAACGCTCTTGGAAAAAGCATACATTGTCAGGACGCAGCCATTTCTTATACAATTAAAGGAGAGCTACAGAATTGATTTGTTTCAATTCTTTTGGCAACGGTGAGCTCTAAATCGAACATTCCATTCAGATCCAAGTTGACCAAACACCTTTTGGATGACAATTTTCTTCTACAGGACGCAGCCACGATCGGAATTTTAAAATAATTGACAAATCTAACGCTCTTGGAAGAAGCATACATTGTCTGGACGCAGCCATTTATTATACAATTAAAGGAGGGCTACAGAATTGATTTGTATCAATTTTTTTGGCAACGGTGAGCTCTAAATCGAACATTCCGTTCAGATCCAAGTTGACCAAACACATTTTGGATGGCAATTTTCTTCTACAGGACGCAGCCACGATCGGAATTTTGAAATAATTGGCAAATCTGACGCTCTTGCCATTTATTATACAATTAAAGAAGAGCTACAGAATTGATTTGTATCAATTCTTCTGGCAACGGTGAGCTCTAAATCGAACATTCCGTTCAGATCCAAGTTGACCAAACACATTTTGGATGGCAAATATTTTCTACAGGACGCAGCCACGATCGGAATTTTGAAAAGACTGCCAAATCTGACGCTATGGAAGAAGCAGACAGTTTCAGCACACACCCATTTTCCAGACAAATGAAAGAGAGCTACATAATTGATTTGTATCAATACTTTTGGCAACGGTGAGCTCTAAATCGAACATTCCGTTCAGATCCAAGTTGACCAAACACATTTTGGATGGCAATTTTCTTCTACAGGATGCAGCCACGATCGGAATTTTGAAAAAAAAAACTGCCGAATCTGACGCAGCCATTTCTTATACAATTGAAGGACAGCTACAGAATTGATTTGTATGAATTCTTTTGGCAACGGTGAGCTTTAAATCGAACATTCCGTTCAGATCCAAGTTGACCATTCACATTTTGGATGGCAATTTCTTCTCCAAACTGCAGCCACGATCGGAATTTTGAAATAATTGACAATTCTGACGCTCTTGGAAGAAGCAGACATTGTCAGGACGTAGCCATATATTATACAATTAAAGGAGAGCTACAGAATTGATTTGTATCAATTCTTTTGGCAACGGTGAGCTCTAAATCGAACATTCCGTTCAGATCCAAGTTGACCAAACACATTTTGGATGGCAATTTTCTTCTACAGGACGCAGCCACGATCGGAATTTTGAAATAATTGGCAAATCTGACGCTCTTGGAAAAAGCATACATTGTCAGGACGCAGCCATTTATTACACAATTAAAGGAGAGCTACAGAATTGATTCGTATCAATTCTTTCGGCAACGGTGAGCTCTAAATCGAACATTCCGTTCAGATCCAAGTTGACCAAACACTTTTTGGATGGCAACTTTCTTGTACAGGACGCAGCCACAATGAGAATTTTGAAATAATTGACAAATCTGACGCTCTTGGAAGAAGCAGATATTATCAGGATGCATCCATTTCTTATACAATTAAAGGAGAGCTACAGAATTGATTTGTATCAATTCTTTTGGCAACGGTGAGCTCTAAATCGAACATTCCGTTCAGATCCAAGTTGACCAAACACATTTTGGATGGCAATTTTCTTCTACAGGATGCAGCCACGATCGGAATTTTGAAAAAAACTGCCAAATCTGACACTTTTGGAAGAAGCAGACATTGGCAGGACGCCGTCATTTCTTATACAATTGAAGAAGAGCTACAGAATTTTCTTCTACAGGATGCAGCCACGATCGGAATTTTGAAATAATTTACAAATCTGACGCTCTTGGAAGAAGCATACATTGTCAGGACGCAGCCATTTCTTATACAATTAAAGGAAAGCTACAGAATTGATTTGTATCAATTCTTTTGGCAACGGTGAGCTCTAAATCGAACATTCCGTTCAGATACAAGTTGACCAAACACCTTTTGGATGACAATTTTCTTCTACAGGACGCAGCCACGATCGGAATTTTGAAATAATTGACAAATCTAACGCTCTTGGAAGAAGCATACATTGTCAGGACGCAGCCATTTCTTATACAATTAAAGGAGAGCTACAGAATTGATTTGTTTCAATTCTTTTGGCAACGGTGAGCTCTAAATCGAACATTCCATTCAGATCCAAGTTGACCAAACACCTTTTGGATGACAATTTTCTTCTACAGGACGCAGCCACGATCGGAATTTTGAAATAATTGACAAATCTAACGCTCTTGGAAGAAGCATACATTGTCTGGACGCAGCCATTTATTATACAATTAAAGGAGGGCTACAGAATTGATTTGTATCAATTTTTTTGGCAACGGTGAGCTCTAAATCGAACATTCCGTTCAGATCCAAGTTGACCAAACACATTTTGGATGGCAATTTTCTTCTACAGGACGCAGCCACGATCGGAATTTTGAAATAATTGGCAAATCTGACGCTCTTGCCATTTATTATACAATTAAAGAAGAGCTACAGAATTGATTTGTATCAATTCTTCTGGCAACGGTGAGCTCTAAATCGAACATTCCGTTCAGATCCAAGTTGACCAAACACATTTTGGATGGCAAATATTTTCTACAGGACGCAGCCACGATCGGAATTTTGAAAAGACTGCCAAATCTGACGCTATGGAAGAAGCAGACAGTTTCAGCACACACCCATTTTCCAGACAAATGAAAGAGAGCTACATAATTGATTTGTATCAATACTTTTGGCAACGGTGAGCTCTAAATCGAACATTCCGTTCAGATCCAAGTTGACCAAACACATTTTGGATGGCAATTTTCTTCTACAGGATGCAGCCACGATCGGAATTTTGAAAAAAAAAACTGCCGAATCTGACGCAGCCATTTCTTATACAATTGAAGGACAGCTACAGAATTGATTTGTATGAATTCTTTTGGCAACGGTGAGCTTTAAATCGAACATTCCGTTCAGATCCAAGTTGACCATTCACATTTTGGATGGCAATTTCTTCTCCAAACTGCAGCCACGATCGGAATTTTGAAATAATTGACAATTCTGACGCTCTTGGAAGAAGCAGACATTGTCAGGACGTAGCCATTTCTTATACAATTGAAGGAGAGCTACAGAATTGATTTGTATCAATTCTTTTGGCAACGGTGAGCTCTAAATCGAACATTCCGTTCAGATCCAAGTTGACCAAACACATTTTGGATGGCAATTTTCTTCTACAGGACGCAGCCACGATCGGAATTTTGAAATAATTGGCAAATCTGACGCTCTTGGAAAAAGCATACATTGTCAGGACGCAGCCATTTATTACACAATTAAAGGAGAGCTACAGAATTGATTCGTATCAATTCTTTCGGCAACGGTGAGCTCTAAATCGAACATTCCGTTCAGATCCAAGTTGACCAAACACTTTTTGGATGGCAACTTTCTTGTACAGGACGCAGCCACAATGAGAATTTTGAAATAATTGACAAATCTGACGCTCTTGGAAGAAGCAGATATTATCAGGATGCATCCATTTCTTATACAATTAAAGGAGAGCTACAGAATTGATTTGTATCAATTCTTTTGGCAACGGTGAGCTCTAAATCGAACATTCCGTTCAGATCCAAGTTGACCAAACACATTTTGGATGGCAATTTTCTTCTACAGGATGCAGCCACGATCGGAATTTTGAAAAAAACTGCCAAATCTGACACTTTTGGAAGAAGCAGACATTGGCAGGACGCAGTCATTTCTTATACAATTGAAGAAGAGCTACAGAATTTTCTTCTACAGGACGCAGCGACGATCGGAATTTTGAAATAATTGACAAATCTGACGCTCTTGGAAGAAGCATACATTGTCAGGACGCAGCCATTTCTTATACAATTAAAGGAGAGCTACAGAATTGATTTGTATCAATTCTTTTGGCAACGGTGAGCTCTAAATCGAACATTCCGTTCAGATCCAAGTTGACCAAACACCTTTCGGATGACAATTTTCTTCTACAGGACGCAGCCACGATCGGAATTTTAAAATAATTGACAAATCTAACGCTCTTGGAAGAAGCATACATTGTCAGGACGCAGCCATTTCTTATACAATTAAAGGAGAGCTACAGAATTGATTTGTTTCAATTCTTTTGGCAACGGTGAGCTCTAAATCGAACATTCCGTTCAGATCCAAGTTGACCAAACACCTTTTGGATGACAATTTTCTTCTACAGGACGCAGCCACGATCGGAATTTTGAAATAATTGACAAATCTAACGCTCTTGGAAGAAGCATACATTGTATGGACGCAGCCATTTCTTATACAATTAAAGGAGAGCTACAGAATTGATTTGTATCAATTTTTTTGGCAACGGTGAGCTCTAAATCGAACATTCCGTTCAGATCCAAGTTGACCAAACACATTTTGGATGGCAATTTTCTTCTACAGGACGCAGCCACGATCGGAATTTTGAAATAATTGGCAAATCTGACGCTCTTGCCATTTATTATACAATTAAAGAAGAGCTACAGAATTGATTTGTATCAATTCTTCTGGCAACGGTGAGCTCTAAATCGAACATTCCGTTCAGATCCAAGTTGACCAAACACATTTTGGATGGCAATTTTCTTCTACAGGATGCAGCCACGATCGGAATTTTGAAAAAACTGCCAAATCTGACACTTTTGGAAGAAGCAGACATTGGCAGGACGCAGTCATTTCTTATACAATTGAAGAAGAGCTACAGAATTTTCTTCTACAGGACGCAGCCACGATCGGAATTTTGAAATAATTTACAAATCTGACGCTCTTGGAAGAAGCATACATTGTCAGGACGCAGCCATTTCTTATACAATTAAAGGAGAGCTACAGAATTGATTTGTATCAATTCTTTTGGCAACGGTGAGCTCTAAATCGAACATTCCGTTCAGATCCAAGTTGACCAAACACCTTTTGGATGACAATTTTCTTCTACAGGACGCAGCCACGATCGGAATTTTGAAATAATTGACAAATCTAACGCTCTTGGAAGAAGCATACATTGTCAGGACGCAGCCATTTCTTATACAATTAAAGGAGAGCTACAGAATTGATTTGTTTCAATTCTTTTGGCAACGGTGAGCTCTAAATCGAACATTCCTTTCAAATCCAAGTTGACCAAACACCTTTTGGATGACAATTTTCTTCTACAGGACGCAGCCACGATCGGAATTTTGAAATAATTGACAAATCTAACGCTCTTGGAAGAAGCAGACATTGTCTGGACGCAGCCATTTCTTATACAATTAAAGGAGAGCTACAGAATTGATTTGTATCAATTTTTTTGGCAACGGTGAGCTCTAAATCGAACATTCCGTTCAGATCCAAGTTGACCAAACACATTTTGGATGGCAATTTTCTTCTACAGGACGCAGCCACGATCGGAATTTTGAAATAATTGGCAAATCTGACGCTCTTGCCATTTATTATACAATTAAAGAAGAGCTACAGAATTGATTTGTATCAATTCTTCTGGCAACGGTGAGCTCTAAATCGAACATTCCGTTCAGATCCAAGTTGACCAAACACATTTTGGATGGCAAATATTTTCTACAGGACGCAGCCACGATCGGAATTTTGAAAAGACTGCCAAATCTGACGCTATGGAAGAAGCAGACAGTTTCAGCACACACCCATTTTCCAGACAAATGAAAGAGAGCTACATAATTGATTTGTATCAATACTTTTGGCAACGGTGAGCTCTAAATCGAACATTCCGTTCAGATCCAAGTTGACCAAACACATTTTGGATGGCAATTTTCTTCTACAGGATGCAGCCACGATCGGAATTTTGAAAAAAAAAAAAAAACTGCCGAATCTGACGCAGCCATTTCTTATACAATTGAAGGACAGCTACAGAATTGATTTGTATGAATTCTTTTGGCAACGGTGAGCTTTAAATCGAACATTCCGTTCAGATCCAAGTTGACCATTCACATTTTGGATGGCAATTTTCTTCTACAAACTGCAGCCACGATCGGAATTTTGAAATAATTGACAATTCTGACGCTCTTGGAAGAAGCAGACATTGTCAGGACGTAGCCATTTCTTATACAATTGAAGGAGAGCTACAGAATTGATTTGTATCAATTCTTTTGGCAACGGTGAGCTCTAAATCGAACATTCCGTTCAGATCCAAGTTGACCAAACACCTTTTGGATGACAATTTTCTTCTACAGGACGCAGCCACGATCGGAATTTTGAAATAATTGACAAATCTAACGCTCTTGGAAGAAGCATACATTGTCAGGACGCAGCCATTTCTTATACAATTTAAGGAGAGCTACAGAATTGATCAAAGAATCAATTCTTTTAGCAACGGTGAGCTCTAAATCGAACATTCCGTTCAGATCCAAGTAGACCAAACACATTTTGGATGGCAAATATATTCTACAGGACGCAGCCACGATCGGAATTTTGAAAAAACTGCCAAATCTGACGCTATGGAAGAAGCTTACAATTTCAGCACAAAGCCGTTTTCCACATAAATGAAGGAGAGCTACAGAATTGATTTGTATCAATACTTTTGGCAACGGTGAGCTCTAAATCGAACATCCCGTTCAGATCCAAGTTGACCAAACACATTTTGGATGACAATTTTCTTCTACAGGACGCAGCCACGATCGGAATTTTGAAATAATTGACAAATCTGACGCTTTTGGAAGAAGCATACATTGTCAGAACGCAGCCATTTCTTGTATAATTAAAGGAGAGATACAGAATTGAATGGTATCAATTCTTTTGGCAACGGTGAGCTCTAAATCGAACATTCCGTTCAGATCCAAGTTGACCAAACACATTTTGGATGGCAACTTTCTTGTACAGGACGCAGCCCCAATGAGAATTTTGAAATAATTGACAAATCTAACGCTCTTGGAAGAAGCAGACATTGTCAGGACGCTGTATTTCTTATACAATTAAAGGAGAGCTACAGAATTAATTTGTATCAATTCTTTTGGCAACGGTGAGCTCTAAATCGAACATTCCGTTCAGATCCAAGTTGACCATACACCTTTTGGATGACAATTTTCTTCTACAGGATGCAGCCACGATCGGAATTTTGAAATAATTGACAAATCTGACGCTCTTGGAAGAAGCAGACATTGTCAGGACGCAGCCATTTCTTATACAATTAAAGGAGAGCTACAGAATTGATTTGTATCAATTCTTTTGGCAACGGTGAGTCTAAATCAAACATTCCGTTCAGATCCAAGTAGACCAAACACATTTTGGATGGCAACTTTCTTGTACAGGACGCAGCCACAATGAGAATTTTGAAATAATTGGCAAATCAGACGCTCTTGGATTAAGCAGACATTGTCAGGACGCAGCCATGTCTTATACCATTGAAGGACAGCTACAGAATTGATTTGTGTCAATTCTTTTGGCAACGGTGAGCTCTAAATCGAACATTCCGTTCAGATCCAAGTTGACCAAACACATTTTGGATGGCAATTTTCTTCTACAGGACGCAGCCACGATCGGAATTTTGAAATAATTGGCAAATCTGACGCTCTTGGAAAAAGCATACATTGTCAGGACGCAGCCATTTATTACACAATTAAAGGAGAGCTACAGAATTGATTCGTATCAATTCTTTCGGCAACGGTGAGCTCTAAATCGAACATTCCGTTCAGATCCAAGTTGACCAAACACTTTTTGGATGGCAACTTTCTTGTACAGGACGCAGCCACAATGAGAATTTTGAAATAATTGACAAATCTGACGCTCTTGGAAGAAGCAGATATTATCAGGATGCATCCATTTCTTATACAATTAAAGGAGAGCTACAGAATTGATTTGTATCAATTCTTTTGGCAACGGTGAGCTCTAAATCGAACATTCCGTTCAGATCCAAGTTGACCAAACACATTTTGGATGGCAATTTTCTTCTACAGGATGCAGCCACGATCGGAATTTTGAAAAAAACTGCCAAATCTGACACTTTTGGAAGAAGCAGACATTGGCAGGACGCAGTCATTTCTTATACAATTGAAGAAGAGCTACAGAATTTTCTTCTACAGGACGCAGCGACGATCGGAATTTTGAAATAATTGACAAATCTGACGCTCTTGGAAGAAGCATACATTGTCAGGACGCAGCCATTTCTTATACAATTAAAGGAGAGCTACAGAATTGATTTGTATCAATTCTTTTGGCAACGGTGAGCTCTAAATCGAACATTCCGTTCAGATCCAAGTTGACCAAACACCTTTCGGATGACAATTTTCTTCTACAGGACGCAGCCACGATCGGAATTTTAAAATAATTGACAAATCTAACGCTCTTGGAAGAAGCATACATTGTCAGGACGCAGCCATTTCTTATACAATTAAAGGAGAGCTACAGAATTGATTTGTTTCAATTCTTTTGGCAACGGTGAGCTCTAAATCGAACATTCCGTTCAGATCCAAGTTGACCAAACACCTTTTGGATGACAATTTTCTTCTACAGGACGCAGCCACGATCGGAATTTTGAAATAATTGACAAATCTAACGCTCTTGGAAGAAGCATACATTGTATGGACGCAGCCATTTCTTATACAATTAAAGGAGAGCTACAGAATTGATTTGTATCAATTTTTTTGGCAACGGTGAGCTCTAAATCGAACATTCCGTTCAGATCCAAGTTGACCAAACACATTTTGGATGGCAATTTTCTTCTACAGGACGCAGCCACGATCGGAATTTTGAAATAATTGGCAAATCTGACGCTCTTGCCATTTATTATACAATTAAAGAAGAGCTACAGAATTGATTTGTATCAATTCTTCTGGCAACGGTGAGCTCTAAATCGAACATTCCGTTCAGATCCAAGTTGACCAAACACATTTTGGATGGCAATTTTCTTCTACAGGATGCAGCCACGATCGGAATTTTGAAAAAACTGCCAAATCTGACACTTTTGGAAGAAGCAGACATTGGCAGGACGCAGTCATTTCTTATACAATTGAAGAAGAGCTACAGAATTTTCTTCTACAGGACGCAGCCACGATCGGAATTTTGAAATAATTTACAAATCTGACGCTCTTGGAAGAAGCATACATTGTCAGGACGCAGCCATTTCTTATACAATTAAAGGAGAGCTACAGAATTGATTTGTATCAATTCTTTTGGCAACGGTGAGCTCTAAATCGAACATTCCGTTCAGATCCAAGTTGACCAAACACCTTTTGGATGACAATTTTCTTCTACAGGACGCAGCCACGATCGGAATTTTGAAATAATTGACAAATCTAACGCTCTTGGAAGAAGCATACATTGTCAGGACGCAGCCATTTCTTATACAATTAAAGGAGAGCTACAGAATTGATTTGTTTCAATTCTTTTGGCAACGGTGAGCTCTAAATCGAACATTCCTTTCAAATCCAAGTTGACCAAACACCTTTTGGATGACAATTTTCTTCTACAGGACGCAGCCACGATCGGAATTTTGAAATAATTGACAAATCTAACGCTCTTGGAAGAAGCAGACATTGTCTGGACGCAGCCATTTCTTATACAATTAAAGGAGAGCTACAGAATTGATTTGTATCATTTTTTTTGGCAACGGTGAGCTCTAAATCGAACATTCCGTTCAGATCCAAGTTGACCAAACACATTTTGGATGGCAATTTTCTTCTACAGGACGCAGCCACGATCGGAATTTTGAAATAATTGGCAAATCTGACGCTCTTGCCATTTATTATACAATTAAAGAAGAGCTACAGAATTGATTTGTATCAATTCTTCTGGCAACGGTGAGCTCTAAATCGAACATTCCGTTCAGATCCAAGTTGACCAAACACATTTTGGATGGCAAATATTTTCTACAGGACGCAGCCACGATCGGAATTTTGAAAAGACTGCCAAATCTGACGCTATGGAAGAAGCAGACAGTTTCAGCACACACCCATTTTCCAGACAAATGAAAGAGAGCTACATAATTGATTTGTATCAATACTTTTGGCAACGGTGAGCTCTAAATCGAACATTCCGTTCAGATCCAAGTTGACCAAACACATTTTGGATGGCAATTTTCTTCTACAGGATGCAGCCACGATCGGAATTTTGAAAAAAAAAAAAAAAACTGCCGAATCTGACGCAGCCATTTCTTATACAATTGAAGGACAGCTACAGAATTGATTTGTATGAATTCTTTTGGCAACGGTGAGCTTTAAATCGAACATTCCGTTCAGATCCAAGTTGACCATTCACATTTTGGATGGCAATTTTCTTCTACAAACTGCAGCCACGATCGGAATTTTGAAATAATTGACAATTCTGACGCTCTTGGAAGAAGCAGACATTGTCAGGACGTAGCCATTTCTTATACAATTGAAGGAGAGCTACAGAATTGATTTGTATCAATTCTTTTGGCAACGGTGAGCTCTAAATCGAACATTCCGTTCAGATCCAAGTTGACCAAACACCTTTTGGATGACAATTTTCTTCTACAGGACGCAGCCACGATCGGAATTTTGAAATAATTGACAAATCTAACGCTCTTGGAAGAAGCATACATTGTCAGGACGCAGCCATTTCTTATACAATTTAAGGAGAGCTACAGAATTGATCAAAGAATCAATTCTTTTAGCAACGGTGAGCTCTAAATCGAACATTCCGTTCAGATCCAAGTAGACCAAACACATTTTGGATGGCAAATATATTCTACAGGACGCAGCCACGATCGGAATTTTGAAAAAACTGCCAAATCTGACGCTATGGAAGAAGCTTACAATTTCAGCACAAAGCCGTTTTCCACATAAATGAAGGAGAGCTACAGAATTGATTTGTATCAATACTTTTGGCAACGGTGAGCTCTAAATCGAACATCCCGTTCAGATCCAAGTTGACCAAACACATTTTGGATGACAATTTTCTTCTACAGGACGCAGCCACGATCGGAATTTTGAAATAATTGACAAATCTGACGCTTTTGGAAGAAGCATACATTGTCAGAACGCAGCCATTTCTTGTATAATTAAAGGAGAGATACAGAATTGAATGGTATCAATTCTTTTGGCAACGGTGAGCTCTAAATCGAACATTCCGTTCAGATCCAAGTTGACCAAACACATTTTGGATGGCAACTTTCTTGTACAGGACGCAGCCCCAATGAGAATTTTGAAATAATTGACAAATCTAACGCTCTTGGAAGAAGCAGACATTGTCAGGACGCTGTATTTCTTATACAATTAAAGGAGAGCTACAGAATTAATTTGTATCAATTCTTTTGGCAACGGTGAGCTCTAAATCGAACATTCCGTTCAGATCCAAGTTGACCATACACCTTTTGGATGACAATTTTCTTCTACAGGATGCAGCCACGATCGGAATTTTGAAATAATTGACAAATCTGACGCTCTTGGAAGAAGCAGACATTGTCAGGACGCAGCCATTTCTTATACAATTAAAGGAGAGCTACAGAATTGATTTGTATCAATTCTTTTGGCAACGGTGAGTCTAAATCAAACATTCCGTTCAGATCCAAGTAGACCAAACACATTTTGGATGGCAACTTTCTTGTACAGGACGCAGCCACAATGAGAATTTTGAAATAATTGGCAAATCAGACGCTCTTGGATTAAGCAGACATTGTCAGGACGCAGCCATGTCTTATACCATTGAAGGACAGCTACAGAATTGATTTGTGTCAATTCTTTTGGCAACGGTGAGCTCTAAATCGAACATTCCGTTCAGATCCAAGTTGACCAAACACATTTTGGATGGCAATTCTCTTCTACAGGACGCAGCCACGATCGGAATTTTGAAATAATTGACAAATCTGACGCTATGGAAGAAGCAAACAGTTTCAGCACACACCCATTTTCCACACAATTAAAATAGAGCTACATAATTGATTTGTATCAATTCTTTTGGCAACGGTGAGCTCTAAATCGAACATTCCGTTCAGATCCAAGTTGACCAAACACCTTTTGGATGACAATTTTCTTCTACAGGACGCAGCCACGATCGGAATTTTGAAATAATTGACAAATCTGACGCTCTTGGAAGAAGCATACATTTTCAGGACGCAACCATTTCTTATACAATTAAAGGAGAGCTACAGAATTGATTTGTATCAATACTTTTGGCAACGGTGAGCTCTAAATCGAACATTCCGTTCAGATCCAAGTTGACCAAACACATTTTGGATGGCAATTTTCTTCGACAGGACGCAGCCACGATCGGAATTTTGAAATAATTGACAAATCTAACGCTCTTGGAAGAAGCGTACATTGTCAGGACGCAGCCATTTCTTGTACAGTTAAAGGAGAGCTACAGAATTGATTTGTATCAATTCTTTTGGCAACGGTGAGCTCTAAATCGAACATTCCGTTCAGATCCAAGTTGACCAACACATTTTGGATGGCAACTTTCTTGTACAGGACGCAGCCACAATGAGAATTTTGAAATAATTGACAAATCTAACGCTCTTGGAAGAAGCAGACATTGTCAGGACGCAGCCATTTCTTATACAATTAAAGGAGAGCTACAGAATTGATTTGTATCAATTCTTTGGCAACGGTGAGCTCTAAATCGAACATTCCGTTCAGATCCAAGTTGACCAAACACCTTTTGGATGACAATTTTCTTCTACAGGACGCAGCCACGATCGGAATTTTGAAATAATTGACAAATCTGACGCTCTTGGAAGAAGCATACATTGTCATGACGCAGCCATTTCTTATACAATTAAAGGAGAGCTACAGAATTGATTTGTATCAATTCTTTTGGCAACGGTGAGCTCTAAATCGAACATTCCGTTCAGATCCAAGTTGACCAAACACCTTTTGGATGACAATTTTCTTCTACAGGACGCAGCCACGATCGGAATTTTGAAATAATTGACAAATCTAACGCTCTTGGAAGAAGCATACATTGTCAGGACGCAGCCATTTCTTATACAATTAAAGGAGAGCTACAGAATTGATTTGTATCAATTCTTTTGGCAACGGTGAGCTCTAAATCGAACATTCCGTTCAGATCCAAGTTGACCAAACACATTTTGGATGGCAATTTTCTTCTACAGGACGCAGCCACGATCGGAATTTTGAAATAATTGGCAAATCTGACGCTCTTGGAAGAAGCATACATTGTCAGGACGCAGCCATTTATTACACAATTAAAGGAGAGCTACAGAATTGATTCGTATCAATTCTTTCGGCAACGGTGAGCTCTAAATCGAACATTCCGTTCAGATCCAAATTGACCAAACACTTTTTGGATGGCAACTTTCTTGTACAGGACGCAGCCACAATGAGAATTTTGAAATAATTGACAAATCTGACGCTATTGGAAGAAGCAGACATTATCAGGATGCATCCATTTCTTATACAATTAAAGGAGAGCTACAGAATTGATTTGTATCAATTCTTTTAACAACGGTGAGCTGTAAATCGAACATTCCGTTCAGATCCAAGTTGACCAAACACATTTTGGATGGCAATTTTCTTCTACAGGATGCAGCCACGATCGGAATTCTGAAAAAACTGCCAAATCTGACACTTTTGGAAGAAGCAGACATTGGCAGGACGCAGTCATTTCTTATACAATTGAAGAAGAGCTGCAGAATTTTCTTCTACAGGACGCAGCCACGATCGGAATTTTGAAATAATTTACAAATCTGACGCTCTTGGAAGAAGCATACATTGTCAGGACGCAGCCATTTCTTATACAATTAAAGGAGAGCTACAGAATTGATTTGTATCAATTCTTTTGGCAACGGTGAGCTCTAAATCGAACATTCCGTTCAGATCCAAGTTGACCAAACACCTTTTGGATGACAATTTTCTTCTACAGGACGCAGCCACGATCGGAATTTTGAAATAATTGACAAATCTAACGCTCTTGGAAGAAGCATACATTGTCAGGACGCAGCCATTTCTTATACAATTAAAGGAGAGCTACAGAATTGATTTGTATCAATTCTTTTGGCAACGGTGAGCTCTAAATCGAACATTCCGTTCAGATCCACGTTGACCAAACACCTTTTGGATGACAATTTTCTTCTACAGGACGCAGCCACGATCGGAATTTTGAAATAATTGTCAAATCTAACGCTCTTGGAAGAAGCATACATTGTCAGGACGCAGCCATTTCTTGTACAGTTAAAGGAGAGCTTCAGAATTGATTTGTATCAATTCTTTTGGCAACGGTGAGCACTAAATCGAACATTCCGTTCAGATCCAAGTTGACCAACACATTTTGGATGGCAACTTTCTTGTACAGGACGCAGCCACAATGAGAATTTTGAAATAATTGACAAATCTGACGCTCTTGGAAGAAGCAGACATTGTCAGGACGCAGCCATTTCTTATACAATTAAAGGAGAGCTACAGAATTGATTTGTATCAATTCTTTTGGCAACGGTGAGCTCTAAATCGAACATTCCGTTCAGATCCAAGTTGACCAAACACCTTTTGGATGACAATTTTCTTCTACAGGACGCAGCCACGATCGGAATTTTGAAATAATTGACAAATCTAACGCTCTTGGAAGAAGCATACATTGTCAGGACGCAGCCATTTCTTATACAATTAAAGGAGAGCTACAGAATTGATTTGTATCAATTCTTTTGGCAACGGTGAGCTCTAAATCGAACATTCCGTTCAGATCCAAGTTGACCAAACACCTTTTGGATGACAATTTTCTTCTACAGGACGCAGCCACGATCGGAATTTTGAAATAATTGACAAATCTAACGCTCTTGGAAGAAGCATACATTGTCAGGACGCAGCCATTTCTTAAACAATTTAAGAAGAGCTACAGAATTGATCAAAGAATCAATTCTTTTGGCAACGGTGAGCTCTAAATCGAACATTCCGTTCAGATCCAAGTTGACCAAACACATTTTATATGGCAATTTTATTCTACAGGACGCAGCCACGATCGGAATTTTGAAAAAACTGCCAAATCTGACGCTCTTGGAAGAAGCATACATTGTCAGGACGCAGCCATTTCTTATACAATTAAAGGAGAGCTACAGAATTGATTTGTATCAATTCTTTTGGCAACGGTGAGCTCTAAATCGAACATTCCGTTCAGATCCAAGTTGACCAAACACCTTTTGGATGACAATTTTCTTCTACAGGACGCAGCCACGATCGGAATTTTGAAATAATTGACAAATCTAACGCTCTTGGAAGAAGCATACATTGTCTGGACGCAGCCATTTATTATACAATTAAAGGAGAGCTACAGAATTGATTTGTATCAATTTTTTTGGCAACGGTGAGCTCTAAATCGAACATTCCGTTCAGATCCAAGTTGACCAAACACATTTTGGATGGCAATTTTCTTCTACAGGACGCAGCCACGATCGGAATTTTGAAATAATTGGCAAATCTGACGCTCTTGCCATTTATTATACAATTAAAGAAGAGCTACAGAATTGATTTGTATCAATTCTTTTGGCAACGGTGAGCTCTAAATCGAACATTCCGTTCAGATCCAAGTTGACCAAACACATTTTGGATGGCAATTTTCTTTTACAGGACGAAGCCACGATCGGAATTTTGAAATAATTGACAAATCTGACGCTATGGAAGAAGCAGACAGTTTCAGCACACAGCCATTTTCCACACAAATGAAGGAAAGCTACAGAAGTGATTTGTATCAATACTTTTGGCAACGGTGAGCTCTAAATCGAACATTCCGTTCAGATCCAAGTTGACCAAACACATTTTGGATGGCAATTTTCTTTTACAGGACGCAGCCACGATCGGAATTTTGAAATAATTGACAAATCTGACGCTATGGAAGAAGCAGACAGTTTCAGCACACACCCATTTTCCAGACAAATGAAAGAGAGCTACATAATTGATTTGTATCAATACTTTTGGCAACGGTGAGCTCTAAATCGAACATTCCGTTCAGATCCAAGTTGACCATACACATTTTGGATGGCAATTTTCTTCTACAGGATGCTGCCACGATCGGAATTTTCAAATAATTGACAAATCTGACGCTCTTGGAAGAAGCATACAATGTCAGGACGTAGCCATTACTTATACAATTGAAGGAGAGCTACAGAATTGATTTGTATCAACTCTTTTAACAACGGTGAGCTCTAAATCGAACATTCCGTCCAGATCCAAGTTGACCAAACACATTTTGGATGGCAATTTTCTTCTACAAACTGCAGCCATGATCGGAATTTTGAAAAAAAATCTGCCGAATCTGACGCAGCCATTTCTTATACAATTGAAGGACAGCTACAGAATTGATTTGTATGAATTCTTTTGTCAACGGTGAGCTTTAAATCGAACATTCCGTTCAGATCCAAGTTGACCATTCACATTTTGGATGGCAATTTTCTTCTACAAACTGCAGCCACGATCGGAATTTTGAAATAATTGACAATTCTGACGCTCTTGGAAGAAGCATATATGTCAGGACGTAGCCATTTCTTATACAATTGAAGGAGAGCTACAGAATTGATTTGTATCAATTCTTTTGGCAACGGTGAGCTCTAAATCGAACATTCCGTTCAGATCCAAGTTGACCAAACACCTTTTGGATGACAATTTTCTTCTACAGGACGCAGCCACGATCGGAATTTTGAAATAATTGACAAATCTAACGCTCTTGGAAGAAGCATACATTGTCAGGACGCAGCCATTTCTTAAACAATTTAAGAAGAGCTACAGAATTGATCAAAGAATCAATTCTTTTGGCAACGGTGAGCTCTAAATCGAACATTCCGTTCAGATCCAAGTTGACCAAACACATTTTATATGGCAATTTTATTCTACAGGACGCAGCCACGATCGGAATTTTGAAAAAACTGCCAAATCTGACGCTCTTGGAAGAAGCATACATTGTCAGGACGCAGCCATTTATTACACAATTAAAGGAGAGCTACAGAATTGATTTGTATCAATTCTTTCGGCAACGGTGAGCTCTAAATCGAACATTCCGTTCAGATCCAAGTTGACCAAACACATTTTGGATGGCAACTTTCTTGTACAGGACGCAGCCACAATGAGAATTTTGAAATAATCTGACGCTCTTGGAAGAAGCAGACATTGGCAGGACGCAGCCATTTCTTATACAATAGAGCTACAGAATTTTCTTCAACAGGACGCAGCCACGATCGGAATTTTGAAATAATTGGCAAATCTGACGCTCTTGGAAGAAGCATACATTGTCAGGACGCAGCCATTTCTTATACAATTGAAGGAGAGCTACAGAATTGATTTGTATCAATTTTTTTGGCAACGGTGAGCTCTAAATCGAACATTCCGTTCAGATCCTAGTTGACCAAACACCTTTTGGATGACAATTTTCTTCTACAGGACGCAGCCACGATCGGAATTTTGAAATAATTGACAAATCTAACGCTCTAGGAAGAAGCATACATTGTCAGGACGCAGCCATTTCTTATACAATTAAAGGAGAGCTACAGAATTAATTTGTATCAATTCTTTTGGCAACGGTGAGCTCTAAATCGAACATTCCGTTCAGATCCAAGTTGACCAAACACATTTTGGATGACAATTTTCTTCTACAGGACGCAGCCACGATCGGAATTTTGAAATAATTGACAAATATAACGCTCTTGGAAGAAGCATACATTGTCAGGACGCAGCCATTTCTTGTACAATTAAAGGAGAGCTACAGAATTGATTTGTATAAATATTTTTGGCAACGGTGAGATCTAAATCGAACATTCCGTTCAGATCCAAGTTGGCCAAACACATTTTGGATGGCAATTTTCTTCTACAGGACGCAGCCACGATCGGAATTTTGAAATAATTGACAAATCTAACGCTCTTGGAAGAAGCATACATTGTCAGCACGCAGCCATTTCTTATACAATTAAAGGAGAGCTACAGAATTGATTTGTATCAATTATTTTGGCAACGGTGAGCTCTAAATCGAACATTCCGTTCAGATCCAAGTTGACCAAACACATTTTGGATGGCAATTTTCTTCTACAGGACGCAGCCACGATCGGAATTTTGAAATAATTGGCAAATCTGACGCTCTTGGAAAAAGCATACATTGTCAGGACGCAGCCATTTATTACACAATTAAAGGAGAGCTACAGAATTGATTTGTATCAATTCTTTCGGCAACGGTGAGCTCTAAATCGAACATTCCGTTCAGATCCAAGTTGACCAAACACTTTTTGGATGACAATTTTCTTCTACAGGACGCAGCCACGATCGGAATTTTGAAATAATTGACAAATCTAACGCTCTTGGAAGAAGCATACATTGTCAGGACGCAGCCATTTCTTATACAATTAAAGGAGAGCTACAGAATTCTTTTGGCAACGGTGAGCTCTAAATCGAACATTCCGTTCAGATCCAAGTTGGCCAAACACATTTTGGATGGCAATTTTCTTCTACAGGACGCAGCCACGATCGGAATTTTGAAATAATTGGCAAATCTGACGCTCTTGGAAAAAGCATACATTGTCAGGACGCAGCCATTTATTACACAATTAAAGGAGAGCTACAGAATTGATTCGTATCAATTCTTTCGGCAACGGTGAGCTCTAAATCGAACATTCCGTTCAGATCCAAGTTGACCAAACACTTTTTGGATGGCAACTTTCTTGTACAGGACGCAGCCACAATGAGAATTTTGAAATAATTGACAAATCTGACGCTCTTGGAAGAAGCAGATATTATCAGGATGCATCCATTTCTTATACAATTAAAGGAGAGCTACAGAATTGATTTGTATCAATTCTTTTGGCAACGGTGAGCTCTAAATCGAACATTCCGTTCAGATCCAAGTTGACCAAACACATTTTGGATGGCAATTTTCTTCTACAGGATGCAGCCACGATCGGATTTTTGAAAAAACTGCCAAATCTGACACTTTTGGAAGAAGCAGACATTGGCAGGACGCAGTCATTTCTTATACAATTGAAGAAGAGCTACAGAATTTTCTTCTACAGGACGCAGCCACGATCGGAATTTTGAAATAATTTACAAATCTGACGCTCTTGGAAGAAGCATACATTGTCAGGACGCAGCCATTTCTTATACAATTAAAGGAGAGCTACAGAATTGATTTGTATCAATTCTTTTGGCAACGGTGAGCTCTAAATCGAACATTCCGTTCAGATCCAAGTTGACCAAACACCTTTTGGATGACAATTTTCTTCTACAGGACGCAGCCACGATCGGAATTTTGAAATAATTGACAAATCTAACGCTCTTGGAAGAAGCATACATTGTCAGGACGCAGCCATTTCTTATACAATTAAAGGAGAGCTACAGAATTGATTTGTTTCAATTCTTTTGGCAACGGTGAGCTCTAAATCGAACATTCCGTTCAGATCCAAGTTGACCATTCACATTTTGGATGGCAAATTTCTTCTACAAACTGCAGCCACGATCGGAATTTTGAAATAATTGACAATTCTGACGCTCTTGGAAGGAGCAGACATTGTCAGGACGTAGCCATTTCTTATACAATTGAAGGAGAGCTACAGAATTGATTTGTATCAATTCTTTTGGCAACGGTGAGCTCTAAATCGAACATTCCGTTCAGAACCAAGTTGACCAAACACCTTTTGGATGACAATTTTCTTCTACAGGACGCAGCCACGATCGGAATTTTGAAATAATTGACAAATCTAACGCTCTTGGAAGAAGCATACATTGTCAGGACGCAGCCATTTCTTATACAATTTAAGGAGAGCTACAGAATTGATCAAAGAATCAATTCTTTTAGCAACGGTGAGCTCTAAATCGAACATTCCGTTCAGATCCAAGTTGACCAAACACATTTTGGATGGCAATTTCATTCTACAGGACGCAGCCACGATCGGAATTTTGAAAAAACTGCCAAATCTGACGCTCTTGGAAGAAGCATACATTGTCAGGACGCAGCCATTTATTACACAATTAAAGGAGAGCTACAGAATTGATTTGTATCAATTCTTTCGGCAACGGTGAGCATACATTGTCAGGACGCAGCCATTTCTTGTACAATTAAAGGAGAGCTACAGAATGGATTTGTGTCAATTCTTTTGGCAACGGTGAGCTCTAAATCGAACATTCCGTTCAGATCCAAGTAGGCCAAACACATTTTGGATGGCAATTTTCTTCTACAGGACGCAGCCACGATCGGAGTTTTGAAATAATTGGAAAATCTGACGCTCTTGCCATTTATTATACAATTAAAGGAGAGCTACAGAATTGATTTGTATCAATTCTTTTGGCAACGGTGAGCTCTAAATCGAACATTCCGTTCAGATCCAAGTAGACCAAACACATTTTGGATGGCAAATATCTTCTACAGGACGCAGCCACGATCGGAATTTTGAAAAAAACTGCCAAATCTGACGCTATGGAAGAAGCATACAGTTTCAGCACACAGCCGTTTTCCACATAAATGAAGGAGAGCTACAGAATTGATTTGTATCAATACTTTTGGCAACGGTGAGCTCTAAATCGAACATTCCGTTCAGATCCAAGTTGACCAAACACATTTTGGATGGCAATTTTCTTCTACAGGACGCAGCCACGATCGGAATTTTGAAATAATTGACAAATCTGACGCTCTTGGAAGAAGCATACATTGTCAGAACGCAGCCATTTCTTGTATAATTAAAGGAGAGATACAGAATTGAATGGTATCAATTCTTTTGGCAACGGTGAGCTCTAAATCAAACATTCCGTTCAGATCCAAGTTGACCAAACACATTTTGGATGGCAACTTTCTTGTACAGGACGCAGCCCCAATGAGAATTTTGAAATAATTGACAAATCTAACGCTCTTGGAAGAAGCAGACATTGTCAGGACGCTGTATTTCTTATACAATCAAAGGAGAGCTACAGAATTAATTTGTATCAATTCTTTTGGCAACGGTGAGCTCTAAATCGAACATTCCGTTCAGATCCAAGTTGACCATACACCTTTTGGATGGCAATTTTCTTCTACAGGATGCAGCCACGATCGGAATTTTGAAATAATTGACAAATCTGACGCTCTTGGAAGAAGCAGACATTGTCAGGACGCAGCCATTTCTTATACAATAAAAGGAGAGCTACAGATTTGATTTGTATCAATTCTTTTGGCAACGGTGAGCTCTAAATCAAACATTCCGTTCAGATTCAAGTAGACCAAACACATTTTGGATGGCAACTTTCTTGTACAGGACGCAGCCACAATGAGAATTTTGAAATAATTGGCAAATCAGACGTTCTTGGATTAAGCAGACATTGTCAGGACGCAGCCATTTCTTATACAATTGAAGGACAGCTACAGAATTGATTTGTATGAATTCTTTTGTCAACGGTGAGCTTTAAATCGAACATTCCGTTCAGATCCAAGTTGACCATTCACATTTTGGATGGCAATTTTCTTCTACAGGACGCAGCCACGATCGGAATTTTGAAATAATTGACAATTCTGACGCTCTTGGAAGAAGCATATATGTCAGGACGTAGCCATTTCTTATACAATTGAAGGAGAGCTACAGAATTGATTTGTATCAATTCTTTTGGCAACGGTGAGCTCTAAATCGAACATTCCGTTCAGATCCAAGTTGACCAAACACCTTTTGGATGACAATTTTCTTCTACAGGACGCAGCCACGATCGGAATTTTGAAATAATTGACAAATCTAACGCTCTTGGAAGAAGCATACATTGTCAGGACGCAGCCATTTCTTAAACAATTTAAGGAGAGCTACAGAATTGATCAAAGAATCAATTCTTTTGGCAACGGTGAGCTCTAAATCGAACATTCCGTTCAGATCCAAGTTGACCAAACACATTTTATATGGCAATTTTATTCTACAGGACGCAGCCACGATCGGAATTTTGAAAAAACTGCCAAATCTGACGCTCTTGGAAGAAGCATACATTGTCAGGACGCAGCCATTTATTACACAATTAAAGGAGAGCTACAGAATTGATTTGTATCAATTCTTTCGGCAACGGTGAGCTCTAAATCGAACATTCCGTTCAGATCCAAGTTGACCAAACACATTTTATATGGCAATTTTATTCTACAGGACGCAGCCACGATCGGAATTTTGAAAAAACTGCCAAATCTGACGCTCTTGGAAGAAGCATACATTGTCAGGACGCAGCCATTTCTTATACAATTAAAGGAGAGCTACAGAATTGATTTGTATCAATTTTTTTGGCAACGGTGAGCTCTAAATCGAACATTCCGTTCAGATCCTAGTTGACCAAACACCTTTTGGATGACAATTTTCTTCTACAGGACGCAGCCACGATCGGAATTTTGAAATAATTGACAAATCTAACGCTCTAGGAAGAAGCATACATTGTCAGGACGCAGCCATTTCTTATACAATTAAAGGAGAGCTACAGAATTGATTTGTATCAATTCTTTTGGCAACGGTGAGCTCTAAATCGAACATTCCGTTCAGATCCAAGTTGACCAAACACATTTTGGATGACAATTTTCTTCTACAGGACGCAGCCACGATCGGAATTTTGAAATAATTGACAAATCTAACGCTCTTGGAAGAAGCATACATTGTCAGGACGCAGCCATTTCTTGTACAATTAAAGGAGAGCTACAGAATTGATTTGTATAAATATTTTTGGCAACGGTGAGATCTAAATCGAACATTCCGTTCAGATCCAAGTTGGCCAAACACATTTTGGATGGCAATTTTCTTCTACAGGACGCAGCCACGATCGGAATTTTAAAATAATTGACAAATCTAACGCTCTTGGAAGAAGCATACATTGTCAGCACGCAGCCATTTCTTATACAATTAAAGGAGAATTACAGAATTGATTTGTATCAATTCTTTTGGCAACGGTGAGCTCTAAATCGAACATTCCGTTCAGATCCAAGTTGACCAAACACATTTTGGATGGCAATTTTCTTCTACAGGACGCAGCCACGATCGGAATTTTGAAATAATTGGCAAATCTGACGCTCTTGGAAAAAGCATACATTGTCAGGACGCAGCCATTTATTACACAATTAAAGGAGAGCTACAGAATTGATTCGTATCAATTCTTTCGGCAACGGTGAGCTCTAAATCGAACATTCCGTTCAGATCCAAGTTGACCAAACACTTTTTGGATGACAATTTTCTTCTACAGGACGCAGCCACGATCGGAATTTTGAAATAATTGACAAATCTAACGCTCTTGGAAGAAGCATACATTGTCAGGACGCAGCCATTTCTTATACAATTAAAGGAGAGCTACAGAATTCTTTTGGCAACGGTGAGCTCTAAATCGAACATTCCGTTCAGATCCAAGTTGGCCAAACACATTTTGGATGGCAATTTTCTTCTACAGGACGCAGCCACGATCGGAATTTTGAAATAATTGGCAAATCTGACGCTCTTGGAAAAAGCATACATTGTCAGGACGCAGCCATTTATTACACAATTAAAGGAGAGCTACAGAATTGATTCGTATCAATTCTTTCGGCAACGGTGAGCTCTAAATCGAACATTCCGTTCAGATCCAAGTTGACCAAACACATTTTGGATGGCAACTTTCTTGTACAGGACGCAGCCACAATGAGAATTTTGAAATAATTGACAAATCTGACGCTCTTGGAAGAAGCAGATATTATCAGGATGCATCCATTTCTTATACAATTAAAGGAGAGCTACAGAATTGATTTGTATCAATTCTTTTGGCAACGGTGAGCTCTAAATCGAACATTCCGTTCAGATCCAAGTTGACCAAACACATTTTGGATGGCAATTTTCTTCTACAGGATGCAGCCACGATCGGAATTTTGAAAAAACTGCCAAATCTGACACTTTTGGAAGAAGCAGACATTGGCAGGACGCAGTCATTTCTTATACAATTGAAGAAGAGCTACAGAATTTTCTTCTACAGGACGCAGCCACGATCGGAATTTTGAAATAATTTACAAATCTGACGCTCTTGGAAGAAGCATACATTGTCAGGACGCAGCCATTTCTTATACAATTAAAGGAGAGCTACAGAATTGATTTGTATCAATTCTTTTGGCAACGGTGAGCTCTAAATCGAACATTCCGTTCAGATCCAAGTTGACCAAACACCTTTTGGATGACAATTTTCTTCTACAGGACGCAGCCACGATCGGAATTTTGAAATAATTGACAAATCTAACGCTCTTGGAAGAAGCATACATTGTCAGGACGCAGCCATTTCTTATACAATTAAAGGAGAGCTACAGAATTGATTTGTTTCAATTCTTTTGGCAACGGTGAGCTCTAAATCGAACATTCCGTTCAGATCCAAGTTGACCATTCACATTTTGGATGGCAAATTTCTTCTACAAACTGCAGCCACGATCGGAATTTTGAAATAATTGACAATTCTGACGCTCTTGGAAGGAGCAGACATTGTCAGGACGTAGCCATTTCTTATACAATTGAAGGAGAGCTACAGAATTGATTTGTATCAATTCTTTTGGCAACGGTGAGCTCTAAATCGAACATTCCGTTCAGAACCAAGTTGACCAAACACCTTTTGGATGACAATTTTCTTCTACAGGACGCAGCCACGATCGGAATTTTGAAATAATTGACAAATCTAACGCTCTTGGAAGAAGCATACATTGTCAGGACGCAGCCATTTCTTATACAATTTAAGGAGAGCTACAGAATTGATCAAAGAATCAATTCTTTTAGCAACGGTGAGCTCTAAATCGAACATTCCGTTCAGATCCAAGTTGACCAAACACATTTTGGATGGCAATTTCATTCTACAGGACGCAGCCACGATCGGAATTTTGAAAAAACTGCCAAATCTGACGCTCTTGGAAGAAGCATACATTGTCAGGACGCAGCCATTTATTACACAATTAAAGGAGAGCTACAGAATTGATTTGTATCAATTCTTTCGGCAACGGTGAGCATACATTGTCAGGACGCAGCCATTTCTTGTACAATTAAAGGAGAGCTACAGAATGGATTTGTGTCAATTTTTTTGGCAACGGTGAGCTCTAAATCGAACATTCCGTTCAGATCCAAGTAGGCCAAACACATTTTGGATGGCAATTTTCTTCTACAGGACGCAGCCACGATCGGAGTTTTGAAATAATTGGAAAATCTGACGCTCTTGCCATTTATTATACAATTAAAGGAGAGCTACAGAATTGATTTGTATCAATTCTTTTGGCAACGGTGAGCTCTAAATCGAACATTCCGTTCAGATCCAAGTAGACCAAACACATTTTGGATGGCAAATATCTTCTACAGGACGCAGCCACGATCGGAATTTTGAAAAAAACTGCCAAATCTGACGCTATGGAAGAAGCATACAGTTTCAGCACACAGCCGTTTTCCACATAAATGAAGGAGAGCTACAGAATTGATTTGTATCAATACTTTTGGCAACGGTGAGCTCTAAATCGAACATTCCGTTCAGATCCAAGTTGACCAAACACATTTTGGATGGCAATTTTCTTCTACAGGACGCAGCCACGATCGGAATTTTGAAATAATTGACAAATCTGACGCTCTTGGAAGAAGCATACATTGTCAGAACGCAGCCATTTCTTGTATAATTAAAGGAGAGATACAGAATTGAATGGTATCAATTCTTTTGGCAACGGTGAGCTCTAAATCAAACATTCCGTTCAGATCCAAGTTGACCAAACACATTTTGGATGGCAACTTTCTTGTACAGGACGCAGCCCCAATGAGAATTTTGAAATAATTGACAAATCTAACGCTCTTGGAAGAAGCAGACATTGTCAGGACGCTGTATTTCTTATACAATCAAAGGAGAGCTACAGAATTAATTTGTATCAATTCTTTTGGCAACGGTGAGCTCTAAATCGAACATTCCGTTCAGATCCAAGTTGACCATACACCTTTTGGATGGCAATTTTCTTCTACAGGATGCAGCCACGATCGGAATTTTGAAATAATTGACAAATCTGACGCTCTTGGAAGAAGCAGACATTGTCAGGACGCAGCCATTTCTTATACAATAAAAGGAGAGCTACTGATTTGATTTGTATCAATTCTTTTGGCAACGGTGAGCTCTAAATCAAACATTCCGTTCAGATCCAAGTAGACCAAACACATTTTGGATGGCAACTTTCTTGTACAGGACGCAGCCACAATGAGAATTTTGAAATAATTGGCAAATCAGACGTTCTTGGATTAAGCAGACATTGTCAGGACGCAGCCATGTCTTATACCAATGAAGGACAGCTACAGAATTGATTTGTATCAATTCTTTTGGCAACGGTGAGCTCTAAATCGAACATTCCGTTCAGATCCAAGTTGACCAAACACATTTTGGATGGCAATTTTCCTCTACAGGACGCAGCCACGATCGGAATTTTGAAATAATTGACAAATCTGACGCTATGGAAGAAGCAAACATTTTCAGCACACACCCATTTTCCACACAATTGAAATAGAGCTACAGAATTGATTTGTATCAATTCTTTTGGCAACGGTGAGCTCTAAATCGAACATTCCGTTCAGAGTCAAGTTGACCAAACACCTTTTGGATGACAATTTTCTTCTACAGGACGCAGCCACGATCGGAATTTTGAAACAATTGACAAATCTGACGCTCTTGGAAGAAGCATACATTTTCAGGACGCAACCATTTCTTATACAATTAAAGGAGAGCTACAGAGTTGATTTGTATCAATTCTTTTGGCAACGGTGAGCTCTAAATCGAACATTCCGTTCAGATCCAAGTTGACCAAACACATTTTGGATGGCAATTTTCTTCGACAGGACGCAGCCACAATGAGAATTTTGAAATAATTGACAAATCTAACGCTCTTGGAAGAAGCATACATTGTCAGGACGCAGCCATTTCTTATACAATTAAAGGAGAGCTACAGAATTGATTTGTATCAATTCTTTTTGCAACGGTGAGCTCTAAATCGAACATTCCGTTCAGATCCAAGTTGACCAAACACCTTTTGGATGACAATTTTCTTCTACAGGACGCAGCCACGATCGGAATTTTGAAATAATTGACAAATCTAACGCTCTTGGAAGAAGCACACATTGTCATGACGCAGCCATTTCTTATACAATTAAAGGAGAGCTACAGAATTGATTTGTATCAATTCTTTTGGCAACGGTGAGCTCTAAATCGAACATTCCGTTCAGATCCAAGTTGACCAAACACCTTTTGGATGACAATTTTCTTCTACAGGACGCAGCCACGATCGGAATTTTGAAATAATTGACAAATCTAACGCTCTTGGAAGAAGCATACATTGTCAGGACGCAGCCATTTCTTATACAATTAAAGGAGAGCTACAGAATTGATTTGTATCAATTCTTTTGGCAACGGTGAGCTCTAAATCGAACATTCCGTTCAGATCCAAGTTGACCAAACACATTTTGGATGGCAATTTTCTTCTACAGGACGCAGCCATGATCGGAATTTTGAAATAATTGGCAAATCTGACGCTCTTGGAAGAAGCATACATTGTCAGGACGCAGCCATTTCTTACACAATTAAAGGAGAGCTACAGAATTGATTCGTATCAATTCTTTCGGCAACGGTGAGCTCTAAATCGAACATTCCGTTCAGATCCAAGTTGACCAAACACTTTTTGGATGGCAACTTTCTTGTACAGGACGCAGCCACAATGAGAATTTTGAAATAATTGACAAATCTGACGCTATTGGAAGAAGCAGACATTATCAGGATGCATCCATTTCTTATACAATTAAAGGAGAGCTACAGAATTGATTTGTATCAATTCTTTTGGCAACGGTCAGCTGTAAATCGAACATTCCGTTCAGATCCAAGTTGACCAAACACATTTTGGATGGCAATTTTCTTCTACAGGATGCAGCCACGATCGGAATTTTGAAAAAACTGCCAAATCTGACACTTTTGGAAGAAGCAGACATTGGCAGGACGCAGTCATTTCTTATACAATTGAAGAAGTGTTACAGAATTTTCTTCTACAGGACGCAGCCACGATCGGAATTTTGAAATAATTTACAAATCTGACGCTCTTGGAAGAAGCATACATTGTCAGGACGCAGCCATTTCTTATACAATTAAAGGAGAGCTACAGAATTGATTTATATCAATTCTTTTGGCAACGGTGAGCTCTAAATCGAACATTCCGTTCAGATCCAAGTTGACCAAACACCTTTTGGATGACAATTTTCTTCTACAGGACGCAGCCACGATCGGAATTTTGAAATAATTGACAAATCTAACGCTCTTGGAAGAAGCATACATTGTCAGGACGCAGCCATTTCTTATACAATTAAAGGAGAGCTACAGAATTGATTTGTATCAATTCTTTTGGCAACGGTGAGCTCTAAATCGAACATTCCGTTCAGATCCACGTTGACCTAACACCTTTTGGATGACAATTTTCTTCTACAGGACGCAGCCACGATCGGAATTTTGAAATAATTGTCAAATCTAACGCTCTTGGAAGAAGCATACATTGTCAGGACGCAGCCAATTCTTGTACAGTTAAAGGAGAGCTTCAGAATTGATTTGTATCAATTCTTTTGGCAACGGTGAGCACTAAATCGAACATTCCGTTCAGATCCAAGTTGACCAACACATTTTGGATGGCAACTTTCTTGTACAGGACGCAGCCACAATGAGAATTTTGAAATAATTGACAAATCTGACGCTCTTGGAAGAAGCAGACATTGTCAGGACGCAGCCATTTCTTATACAATTAAAGGAGAGCTACAGAGTTGATTTTTATCAATTCTTTTGGCAACGGTGAGCTCTAAATCGAACATTCCGTTCAGATCCAAGTTGACCAAACACCTTTTGGATGACAATTTTCTTCTACAGGACGCAGCCACGATCGGAATTTTGAAATAATTGACAAATCTAACGCTTTTGGAAGAAGCATACATTGTCAGGACGCAGCCATTTCTTATACAATTAAAGGAGAGCTACAGAATTGATTTGTATCAATTCTTTTGGCAACGGTGAGCTCTAAATCGAACATTCCGTTCAGATCCAAGTTGACCAAACACCTTTTGGATGACAATTTTCTTCTACAGGACGCAGCCACGATCGGAATTTTGAAATAATTGACAAATCTAACGCTCTTGGAAGAAGCATACATTGTCAGGACGCAGCCATTTCTTATACAATTAAAGGAGAGCTACAGAATTGATTTGTTTCAATTCTTTTGGCAACGGTGAGCTCTAAATCGAACATTCCGTTCAGATCCAAGTTGACCAAACACCTTTTGGATGACAATTTTCTTCTACAGGACGCAGCCACGATCGGAATTTTGAAATAATTGACAAATCTAACGCTCTTGGAAGAAGCATACATTGTCTGGACGCAGCCATTTATTATACAATTAAAGGAGAGCTACAGAATTGATTTTTATCAATTTTTTTGGCAACGGTGAGCTCTAAATCGAACATTCCGTTCAGATCCAAGTTGACCAAACACATTTTGGATGGCAATTTTCTTCTACAGGACGCAGCCACGATCGGAATTTTGAAATAATTGGCAAATCTGACGCTCTTGCCATTTATTATACAATTAAAGAAGAGCTACATAATTGATTTGAATCAATACTTTTGGCAACGGTGAGCTCTAAATCGAACATTCCGTTCAGATCCAAGTTGACCATACACATTTTGGATGGCAATTTTCTTCTACAGGATGCTGCCACGATCGGAATTTTGAAATAATTGACTAATCTGACGCTCTTGGAAGAAGCATACAATGTCAGGACGCAGCCATTTCTTATACAATTGAAGGAGAGCTACATAATTGATTTGTATCAATACTTTTGGCAACGGTGAGCTCTAAATCGAACATTCCGTTCAGATCCAAGTTGACCAAACACCTTTTGGATGACAATTTTCTTCTACAGGACGCAGCCACGATCGGAATTTTGAAATAATTGACAAATCTAACGCTCTTGGAAGAAGCATACATTGTCTGGACGCAGCCATTTATTATACAATTAAAGGAGAGCTACAGAATTGATTTTTATCAATTTTTTTGGCAACGGTGAGCTCTAAATCGAACATTCCGTTCAGATCCAAGTTGACCAAACACATTTTGGATGGCAATTTTCTTCTACAGGACGCAGCCACGATCGGAATTTTGAAATAATTGGCAAATCTGACGCTCTTGCCATTTATTATACAATTAAAGAAGAGCTACATAATTGATTTGAATCAATACTTTTGGCAACGGTGAGCTCTAAATCGAACATTCCGTTCAGATCCAAGTTGACCAAACACATTTTGGATGGCAATTTTCTTCTACAGGATGCAGCCACGATCGGAATTTTGAAAAAACTGCCAAATCTGACACTTTTGGAAGAAGCAGACATTGGCAGGACGCAGTCATTTCTTATACAATTGAAGAAGTGTTACAGAATTTTCTTCTACAGGACGCAGCCACGATCGGAATTTTGAAATAATTTACAAATCTGACGCTCTTGGAAGAAGCATACATTGTCAGGACGCAGCCATTTCTTATACAATTAAAGGAGAGCTACAGAATTGATTTATATCAATTCTTTTGGCAACGGTGAGCTCTAAATCGAACATTCCGTTCAGATCCAAGTTGACCAAACACCTTTTGGATGACAATTTTCTTCTACAGGACGCAGCCACGATCGGAATTTTGAAATAATTGACAAATCTAACGCTCTTGGAAGAAGCATACATTGTCAGGACGCAGCCATTTCTTATACAATTAAAGGAGAGCTACAGAATTGATTTGTATCAATTCTTTTGGCAACGGTGAGCTCTAAATCGAACATTCCGTTCAGATCCACGTTGACCTAACACCTTTTGGATGACAATTTTCTTCTACAGGACGCAGCCACGATCGGAATTTTGAAATAATTGTCAAATCTAACGCTCTTGGAAGAAGCATACATTGTCAGGACGCAGCCAATTCTTGTACAGTTAAAGGAGAGCTTCAGAATTGATTTGTATCAATTCTTTTGGCAACGGTGAGCACTAAATCGAACATTCCGTTCAGATCCAAGTTGACCAACACATTTTGGATGGCAACTTTCTTGTACAGGACGCAGCCACAATGAGAATTTTGAAATAATTGACAAATCTGACGCTCTTGGAAGAAGCAGACATTGTCAGGACGCAGCCATTTCTTATACAATTAAAGGAGAGCTACAGAGTTGATTTTTATCAATTCTTTTGGCAACGGTGAGCTCTAAATCGAACATTCCGTTCAGATCCAAGTTGACCAAACACCTTTTGGATGACAATTTTCTTCTACAGGACGCAGCCACGATCGGAATTTTGAAATAATTGACAAATCTAACGCTTTTGGAAGAAGCATACATTGTCAGGACGCAGCCATTTCTTATACAATTAAAGGAGAGCTACAGAATTGATTTGTATCAATTCTTTTGGCAACGGTGAGCTCTAAATCGAACATTCCGTTCAGATCCAAGTTGACCAAACACCTTTTGGATGACAATTTTCTTCTACAGGACGCAGCCACGATCGGAATTTTGAAATAATTGACAAATCTAACGCTCTTGGAAGAAGCATACATTGTCAGGACGCAGCCATTTCTTATACAATTAAAGGAGAGCTACAGAATTGATTTGTTTCAATTCTTTTGGCAACGGTGAGCTCTAAATCGAACATTCCGTTCAGATCCAAGTTGACCAAACACCTTTTGGATGACAATTTTCTTCTACAGGACGCAGCCACGATCGGAATTTTGAAATAATTGACAAATCTAACGCTCTTGGAAGAAGCATACATTGTCTGGACGCAGCCATTTATTATACAATTAAAGGAGAGCTACAGAATTGATTTTTATCAATTTTTTTGGCAACGGTGAGCTCTAAATCGAACATTCCGTTCAGATCCAAGTTGACCAAACACATTTTGGATGGCAATTTTCTTCTACAGGACGCAGCCACGATCGGAATTTTGAAATAATTGGCAAATCTGACGCTCTTGCCATTTATTATACAATTAAAGAAGAGCTACATAATTGATTTGAATCAATACTTTTGGCAACGGTGAGCTCTAAATCGAACATTCCGTTCAGATCCAAGTTGACCATACACATTTTGGATGGCAATTTTCTTCTACAGGATGCTGCCACGATCGGAATTTTGAAATAATTGACTAATCTGACGCTCTTGGAAGAAGCATACAATGTCAGGACGCAGCCATTTCTTATACAATTGAAGGAGAGCTACATAATTGATTTGTATCAATACTTTTGGCAACGGTGAGCTCTAAATCGAACATTCCGTTCAGATCCAAGTTGACCAAACACCATTTGGATGGCAATTTTCTTCTACAGGACGCAGCCACGATCGGAATTTTGAAATAATTGGCAAATTTGACGCTCTTGGAAGAAGCATTCATTTTCAGGACGCAACCATTTCAAATACAATTAAAGGAGAACTACAGAATTGATTTGTATCAACTCTTTTAACAACGGTGAGCTCTAAATCGAACATTCCGTTCAGATCCAAGTTGACCAAACACATTTTGGATGGCAATTTTCTTCTACAAACTGCAGCCACGATCGGAATTTTGAAAAAAAAAAACTGCCGAATCTGACGCAGCCATTTCTTATACAATTGAAGGACAGCTACAGAATTGATTTGTATGAATTCTTTTGTCAACGGTGAGCTTTAAATCGAACATTCCGTTCAGATCCAAGTTGACCATTCACATTTTGGATGGCAATTTTCTTCTACAAACTGCAGCCACGATCGGAATTTTGAAATAATTGACAATTCTGACGCTCTTGGAAGAAGCAGACATTGTCAGGACGCAGCCATGTCTTATACAATTGAAGGACAGCTACAGAATTGATTTGTGTCAATTCTTTTGGCAACGGTGAGCTCTAAATCGAACATTCCGTTCAGATCCAAGTAGACCAAACACATTTTGGATGGCAACTTTCTTGTACAGGACGCAGCCACAATGAGAATTTTGAAATAATTGGCAAATCAGACGTTCTTGGATTAAGCAGACATTGTCAGGACGCAGCCATGTCTTATACCAATGAAGGACAGCTACAGAATTGATTTGTGTCAATTCTTTTGGCAACGGTAAGCTCTAAATCGAACATTCCGTTCAGATCCAAGTTGACCAAACACATTTTGGATGGCAATTTTCCTCTACAGGACGCAGCCACGATCGGAATTTTGAAATAATTGACAAATCTGACGCTATGGAAGAAGCAAACATTTTCAGCACACACCCATTTTCCACACAATTGAAATAGAGCTACAGAATTGATTTGTATCAATTCTTTTGGCAACGGTGAGCTACAAATCGAACATTCCGTTCAGAGTCAAGTTGACCAAACACCTTTTGGATGACAATTTTCTTCTACAGGACGCAGCCACGATCGGAATTTTGAAACAATTGACAAATCTGACGCTCTTGGAAGAAGCATACATTTTCAGGACGCAACCATTTCTTATACAATTAAAGGAGAGCTACAGAGTTGATTTGTATCAATTCTTTTGGCAACGGTGAGCTCTAAATCGAACATTCCGTTCAGATCCAAGTTGACCAAACACATTTTGGATGGCAATTTTCTTCGACAGGACGCAGCCACAATGAGAATTTTGAAATAATTGACAAATCTAACGCTCTTGGAAGAAGCATACATTGTCAGGACGCAGCCATTTCTTATACAATTAAAGGAGAGCTACAGAATTGATTTGTATCAATTCTTTTTGCAACGGTGAGCTCTAAATCGAACATTCCGTTCAGATCCAAGTTGACCAAACACCTTTTGGATGACAATTTTCTTCTACAGGACGCAGCCACGATCGGAATTTTGAAATAATTGACAAATCTAACGCTCTTGGAAGAAGCACACATTGTCATGACGCAGCCATTTCTTATACAATTAAAGGAGAGCTACAGAATTGATTTGTATCAATTCTTTTGGCAACGGTGAGCTCTAAATCGAACATTCCGTTCAGATCCAAGTTGACCAAACACCTTTTGGATGACAATTTTCTTCTACAGGACGCAGCCACGATCGGAATTTTGAAATAATTGACAAATCTAACGCTCTTGGAAGAAGCATACATTGTCAGGACGCAGCCATTTCTTATACAATTAAAGGAGAGCTACAGAATTGATTTGTATCAATTCTTTTGGCAACGGTGAGCTCTAAATCGAACATTCCGTTCAGATCCAAGTTGACCAAACACATTTTGGATGGCAATTTTCTTCTACAGGACGCAGCCATGATCGGAATTTTGAAATAATTGGCAAATCTGACGCTCTTGGAAGAAGCATACATTGTCAGGACGCAGCCATTTCTTATACAATTAAAGGAGAGCTACAGAATTGATTCGTATCAATTCTTTCGGCAACGGTGAGCTCTAAATCGAACATTCCGTTCAGATCCAAGTTGACCAAACACTTTTTGGATGGCAACTTTCTTGTACAGGACGCAGCCACAATGAGAATTTTGAAATAATTGACAAATCTGACGCTATTGGAAGAAGCAGACATTATCAGGATGCATCCATTTCTTATACAATTAAAGGAGAGCTACAGAATTGATTTGTATCAATTCTTTTGGCAACGGTCAGCTGTAAATCGAACATTCCGTTCAGATCCAAGTTGACCAAACACATTTTGGATGGCAATTTTCTTCTACAGGATGCAGCCACGATCGGAATTTTGAAAAAACTGCCAAATCTGACACTTTTGGAAGAAGCAGACATTGGCAGGACGCAGTCATTTCTTATACAATTGAAGAAGTGTTACAGAATTTTCTTCTACAGGACGCAGCCACGATCGGAATTTTGAAATAATTTACAAATCTGACGCTCTTGGAAGAAGCATACATTGTCAGGACGCAGCCATTTCTTATACAATTAAAGGAGAGCTACAGAATTGATTTATATCAATTCTTTTGGCAACGGTGAGCTCTAAATCGAACATTCCGTTCAGATCCAAGTTGACCAAACACCTTTTGGATGACAATTTTCTTCTACAGGACGCAGCCACGATCGGAATTTTGAAATAATTGACAAATCTAACGCTCTTGGAAGAAGCATACATTGTCAGGACGCAGCCATTTCTTATACAATTAAAGGAGAGCTACAGAATTGATTTGTATCAATTCTTTTGGCAACGGTGAGCTCTAAATCGAACATTCCGTTCAGATCCACGTTGACCAAACACCTTTTGGATGACAATTTTCTTCTACAGGACGCAGCCACGATCGGAATTTTGAAATAATTGTCAAATCTAACGCTCTTGGAAGAAGCATACAATGTCAGGACGCAGCCAATTCTTGTACAGTTAAAGGAGAGCTTCAGAATTGATTTGTATCAATTCTTTTGGCAACGGTGAGCACTAAATCGAACATTCCGTTCAGATCCAAGTTGACCAACACATTTTGGATGGCAACTTTCTTGTACAGGACGCAGCCACAATGAGAATTTTGAAATAATTGACAAATCTGACGCTCTTGGAAGAAGCAGACATTGTCAGGACGCAGCCATTTCTTATACAATTAAAGGAGAGCTACAGAGTTGATTTTTATCAATTCTTTTGGCAACGGTGAGCTCTAAATCGAACATTCCGTTCAGATCCAAGTTGACCAAACACCTTTTGGATGACAATTTTCTTCTACAGGACGCAGCCACGATCGGAATTTTGAAATAATTGACAAATCTAACGCTCTTGGAAGAAGCATACATTGTCAGGACGCAGCCATTTCTTATACAATTAAAGGAGAGCTACAGAATTGATTTGTATCAATTCTTTTGGCAACGGTGAGCTCTAAATCGAACATTCCGTTCAGATCCAAGTTGACCAAACACCTTTTGGATGACAATTTTCTTCTACAGGACGCAGCCACGATCGGAATTTTGAAATAATTGACAAATCTAACGCTCTTGGAAGAAGCATACATTGTCACGACGCAGCCATTTCTTATACAATTAAAGGAGAGCTACAGAATTGATTTGTATCAATTCTTTTGGCAACGGTGAGCTCTAAATCGAACATTCCGTTCAGATCCAAGTTGACCAAACACCTTTTGGATGACAATTTTCTTCTACAGGACGCAGCCACGATCGGAATTTTGAAATAATTGACAAATCTAACGCTCTTGGAAGAAGCATACATTGTCAGGACGCAGCCATTTCTTATACAATTAAAGGAGAGCTACAGAATTGATTTGTTTCAATTCTTTTGGCAACGGTGAGCTCTAAATCGAACATTCCGTTCAGATCCAAGTTGACCAAACACCTTTTGGATGACAATTTTCTTCTACAGGACGCAGCCACGATCGGAATTTTGAAATAATTGACAAATCTAACGCTCTTGGAAGAAGCATACATTGTCTGGACGCAGCCATTTATTATACAATTAAAGGAGAGCTACAGAATTGATTTTTATCAATTTTTTTGGCAAAGGTGAGCTCTAAATCGAACATTCCGTTCAGATCCAAGTTGACCAAACACATTTTGGATGGCAATTTTCTTCTACAGGACGCAGCCACGATCGGAATTTTGAAATAATTGGCAAATCTGACGCTCTTGCCATTTATTATACAATTAAAGAAGAGCTACATAATTGATTTGAATCAATACTTTTGGCAACGGTGAGCTCTAAATCGAACATTCCGTTCAGATCCAAGTTGACCATACACATTTTGGATGGCAATTTTCTTCTACAGGATGCTGCCACGATCGGAATTTTGAAATAATTGACTAATCTGACGCTCTTGGAAGAAGCATACAATGTCAGGACGCAGCCATTTCTTATACAATTGAAGGAGAGCTACATAATTGATTTGTATCAATACTTTTGGCAACGGTGAGCTCTAAATCGAACATTCCGTTCAGATCCAAGTTGACCAAACACCATTTGGATGGCAATTTTCTTCTACAGGACGCAGCCATGATCGGAATTTTGAAATAATTGGCAAATTTGACGCTCTTGGAAGAAGCATTCATTTTCAGGACGCAACCATTTCAAATACAATTAAAGGAGAACTACAGAATTGATTTGTATCAACTCTTTTAACAACGGTGAGCTCTAAATCGAACATTCCGTTCAGATCCAAGTTGACCAAACACATTTTGGATGGCAATTTTCTTCTACAAACTGCAGCCACGATCGGAATTTTGAAATAATTGACAATTCTGACGCTCTTGGAAGAAGCAGACATTGTCAGGACGCAGCCATGTCTTATACAATTGAAGGACAGCTACAGAATTGATTTGTGTCAATTCTTTTGGCAACGGTGAGCTCTAAATCGAACATTCCGTTCAGATCCAAGTTGACCAAACACCTTTTGGATGACAATTTTCTTCTACAGGACGCAGCCACGATCGGAATTTTGAAATAATTGACAAACCTGACGCTCTTGGAAGAAGCATACATTGTCAGGACGCAGCCATTTCTTAAACAATTTAAGGAGAGCTACAGAATTGATCAAAGAATCAATTCTTTTGGCAACGGTGAGCTCTAAATCGAACATTCCGTTCAGATCCAAGTTGACCAAACACATTTTGGATGGCAATTTTATTCTACAGGACGCAGCCATGATCGGAATTTTGAAAAAACTGCCAAATCTGACGCTCTTGGAAAAAGCATACATTGTCAGGACGCAGCCATTTATTACACAATTAAAGGAGAGCTACAGAATTGATTTGTATCAATTCTTTCGGCAACGGTGAGCTCTAAATCGAACATTCCGTTCAGATCCAAGTTGACCAAACACATTTTGGATGGAAACTTTCTTGTACAGGACGCAGCCACAATGAGAATTTTGAAATAATCTGACGCTCTTGGAAGAAGCAGACATTGGCAGGACGCAGCCATTTCTTATACAATAAAGCTACAGAATATCTTCAACAGGACGCAGCCACGATCGGAATTTTGAAATAATTTACAAATCTGACGCTCTTGGAAGAAGCATACATTGTCAAGACGCAGCCATTTCTTATACAATTAAAGGAGAGCTACAGAATTGATTTGTATAAATTTTTTTGGCAACGGTGAGATCTAAATCGAACATTCCGTTCAGATCCAAGTTGGCCAAACACATTTTGGATGGCAATTTTCTTCTACAGGACGCAGCCACGATCGGAATTTTGAAAAAATTGGCAAATCTGACGCTCTTGCCATTTATTATACAATTAAAGGAGAGCTACAGAATTGATTTGTATCAATTCTTTTGGCAACGGTGAGCTCTAAATCGAACATTCCGTTCAGATCCAAGTAGACCAAACACCTTTTGGATGGAAAATATCTTCTACAGGACGCAGCCTCGATCGGAATTTTGAAAAAACTGCCAAATCTGACGCTATGGAAGAAGCAGACAGTTTCAGCACACAGCCATTTTCCACACAAATGAAGGAGAGCTACAGAATTGATTTGTATCAATACTTTTGGCAACGGTGAGCTCTAAATCGAACATTCCGTTCAGATCCAAGTTGACCAAACACATTTTGGATGGCAATTTTCTTCTACAGGACACAAACAGCCACGATCGGAATTTTGAAATAATTGACAAATCTGACGCTCTTGGAAGAAGCATACATTGTCAGGACGCAGCCATGTCTTATACAATTAAAGGAGAGCTACAGAATTGATTTGTATCAATTCTTTTGGCAACGGTGAGCTCTAAATCGAACATTCCGTTCAGATCCAAGTTGACCAAACACATTTTGGATGGCAACTTTCTTGTACAGGACGCAGCCACAAAGAGAATTTTGAAATAATTGACAAATCTGACGCTCTTGGAAGAAGCAGACATTGTCAGGACGCTGTCATTTCTTATACAATTAAAGGAGAGCTACAGAAATCATTTGTATCAATTCTTTTGGCAACGGTGAGCTGTAAATCGAACATTCCGTTCAGATCCAAGTTGACCATACACATTTTGGATGGCAATTTTCTTCTACAGGATGCAGCCACGATCGGAATTTTGAAATAATTGGCAAATCTGACGCTCTTGGAAGAAGCAGACATTGCCAGGACGCAGCCATTTCTTATACAATTAAAGGAGAGCTACAGAATTGATTTGTATCAATTCTTCTGGCAACGGTGAGCTCTAAATCAAACATTCCGTTCAGATCCAAGTTGACCAAACACATTTTGGATGGCAACTTTCTTGTACAGGACGCAGCCACAATGAGAATTTTGAAATAATTGGCAAATCTGACGCTCTTGGAAGAAGCATACATTGTCAGGACGCAGCCATTTCTTGTTCAGTTAAAGGAGAGCTACAGAATTGATTTGTATCCATTCTTTCGGCAACGGTGAGCTCTAAATCGAACATTCCGTTCAGATCCAAGTTGACCAAACACATTTTGGATGGCAACTTTCTTGTACAGGACGCAGCCGCAATGAGAATTTTGAAATAATTGACAAATCTGACGCTCTTGGAAGAAGCAGACATTGCCAGGACGCAGCCATTTCTTATACAATTAAAGGAGAGCTACAGAATTGATTTGTATCAATTCTTTTGGCAACGGTGAGCTCTAAATCGAACATTCCGTTCAGATCCAAGTTGACCAAACACCTTTTGGATGACAATTTTCTTCGACAGGACGCAGCCACGATCGGAATTTTGAAATAATTGACAAATTTAACGCTCTTGGAAGAAGCATACATTTTCAGGACGCAGCCATTTCTTATACAATTAAAGGAGAGCTACAGAATTGATTTGTATCTATTCTTTTGGCAACGGTGAGCTCTAAATCGAACATTCCGTTCAGATCGAAGTTGACCAAACACATTTTGGATGGCAATTTTCTTCGACAGGACGCAGCCACGATCGGAATTTTGAAATAATTGACAAATCTGACGCTCTTGGAAGAAGCATACATTGTCAGGACGCAGCCATTTCTTGTTCAGTTAAAGGAGAGCTACAGAATTGATTTGTATCCATTCTTTCGGCAACGGTGAGCTCTAAATCGAACATTCCGTTCAGATCCAAGTTGACCAAACACATTTTGGATGGCAACTTTCTTGTACAGGACGCAGCCGCAATGAGAATTTTGAAATAATTGACAAATCTGACGCTCTTGGAAGAAGCAGGCATTGCCAGGACGCAGCCATTTCTTATACAATTAAAGGAGAGCTACAGAATTGATTTGTATCAATTCTTTTGGCAACGGTGAGCTCTAAATCGAACATTCCGTTCAGATCCAAGTTGACCAAACACCTTTTGGATGACAATTTTCTTCTACAGGACGCAGCCACGATCGGAATTTTGAAATAATTGACAAATCTAACGCTCTTGGAAGAAGCAGACATTATCAGGACGCAGCCATTTCTTATACAATTAAAGGAGAGCTACAGAATTGATTTGTATCAATTCTTTTGGCAACGGTGAGCTCTAAATCGAACATTCCGTTCAGATCCAAGTTGACCAAACACCTTTTGGATGACAATTTTCTTCTACAGGACACAAACAGCCACGATCGGAATTTTGAAATAATTGACAAATCTAACGCTCTTGGAAGAAGCAGACATTATCAGGACGCAGCCATTTCTTATACAATTAAAGGAGAGCTACAGAATTGATTTGTATCAATTCTTTTGGCAACGGTGAGCTCTAAATCGAACATTCCGTTCAGATCCAAGTTGACCAAACACCTTTTGGATGACAATTTTCTTCTACAGGACGCAGCCACGATCGGAATTTTGAAATAATTGACAAATCTAACGCTCTTGGAAGAAGCATACATTGTCAGGACGCAGCCATTTCTTATACAATTAAAGGAGAGCTACAGAATTGATTTGTATCAATTCTTTTGGCAACGTGAGCTCTAAATCGAACATTCCGTTCAGATCCAAGTTGACTAAACACCTTTTGGATGACAATTTTCTTCTACAGGACGCGGCCACGATCGGAATTTTGAAATAATTGACAAATCTAACGCTCTTGGAAGAAGCATACATTGTCAGGACGCAGCCATTTCTTGTACAATTAAAGGAGAGCTACAGAATTGATTTGTATCAATTTTTTTGGCAACGGTGAGCTCTAAATCGAACATTCCGTTCAGATCCAAGTTGGCCAAACACATTTTGGATGGCAATTTTCTTCTACAGGACGCAACCACGATCGGAATTTCGAAATAATTGACAAATCTGACGCTCTTGCCATTTATTATACAATTTAAGGAGAGCTACAGAATTGCTTTGTATCAATTCTTTTGGCAACGGTGAGCTCTAAATCGAACATTCCGTTCAGATCCAAGTTGACCAAACACATTTTGGATGGCGGATATCTTCTACAGGATGCAGCCACGATCGGAATTTTGAAAAAACTGCCAAATCTGACCCTATGGAAGAAGCAGACAGTTTCAGCACACAGCCATTTTCCACACAAATTAAGGAGAGCTACAGTATTGATTTGTATCAATACTTTTGGCAACGGTGAGCTCTAAATCGAACATTCCGTTCAGATCCAAGTTGACCAAACACATTTTGGATGGCAATTTTCTTCTACAGGACACAAACAGCCACGATCAGAATTTTGAAATAATTGACAAATCTGACGCTCTTGGAAGAAGCATACATTGTCAGGACGCAGCCATTTCTTATACAATTAAAGGAGAGCTACAGAATTGATTTGTATCAATACTTTTGGCAACGGTGAGCTCTAAATCGAACATTCCGTTCAGATCCAAGTTGACCAAACACATTTTGGATGGCAATTTTCTTCTACAGGACACAAACAGCCACGATCGGAATTTTGAAATAATTGACAAATCTGACGCTCTTGGAAGAAGCAGACATTGTCAGGACGCTGTCATTTCTTATACAATTAAAGGAGAGCTACAGAATTGATTTGTATCAATTCTTTTGGCAACGGTGAGCTGTAAATCGAACATTCCGTTCAGATCCAAGTTGACCATACACATTTTGGATGGCAATTTTCTTCTACAGGATGCAGCCACGATCGGAATTTTGAAATAATTGACAAATCTGACGCTCTTGGAAGAAGCAGACATTGCCAGGACGCAGCCATGTCTTATACAATTAAAGGAGAGCTACAGAATTGATTTGTGTCAATTCTTTTGGCAACGGTGAGCGCTAAATCGAACATTCCGTTCAGATCCAAGTTGACCAAACACATTTCGGATGGCAATTTTCTTCTACAGGACGCAGCCACGATCGGAATTTTGAAATAATTGACAAATCTGACGCTATGGAAGAAGCAAACAGTTTCAGCACACACCCATTTTCCACACAATTAAAAGAGAGCTACAGAATTGATTTGTATCAATTCTTTTGGCAACGGTGAGCTCTAAATCGAACATTCCGTTCAGATCCAAGTTGACCAAACACCTTTTGGATGACAATTTTCTTCTACAACACGCAGCCACGATCGGAATTTTGAAATAATTGACAAATCTAACGCTCTTGGAAGAAGCATACATTGTCAGGACGCAGCCATTTCTTGTACAGTTAAAGGAGAGCTACAGAATTGATTTGTATTAATTCTTTTGGCAACGGTGAGCTCTAAATCGAACATTCCGTTCAGATCCAAGTTGACCATACACATTTTGGATGGCAATTTTCTTCTACAGGACGCAGCCACGATCGGAATTTTGAAATAATTTACAAATCTGACTCTCTTGGAAGAAGCATACATTGTCAGGACGCAGCCATTTCTTATGCAATTAAAGGAGAGCTACAGAATTGATTTGTATCAATTCTTTTGGCAACGGTGAGCTCTAAATCGAACATTCCGTTCAGATCCAAGTTGACCAAACACATTTTGGATGACAATTTTCTTCTACAGGACGCAGCCACGATCGGAATTTTGAAATAATTGACAAATCTGACGCTCTTGGAAGAAGCATACATTGTCAGGACGCAGCCATTTCTTATACAATTAAAGGAGAGCTACAGAATTGATGTGTATCAATACTTTTGGCAACGGTGAGCTCTAAATCGAACATTCCGTTCAGATCCAAGTTGACCAAACACCTTTTGGATGGCAATTTTCTTCTACAGGACGCAGCCACGATCGGAATTTTGAAATAAATGGCAAATCTGACGCTCTTGCCTTTTATTATACAATTAAAGGAGAGCTACAGAATAGATTTGTATCAATTCTTTTGGCAACGGTGAGCTCTAAATCGAACATTCCGTTCATATCCAAGTTGACCAAACACATTTTGGATGGCAAATATCTTCTACAGGACGCAGCCACGATCGGAATTTTGAAAAAACTGCCAAATCTGACGCTATGGAAGAAGCAGACAGTTTCAGCACACAGCCATTTTCCACACACATGAAGGAGAGCTACAGAATTGATTTGTATCAATTCTTTTGGCAACGGTGAGCTCTAAATCTAACATTCCGTTCAGATCCAAGTTGACCAAACACATTTTGGATGGCAATTTTCTTCTACAGGACGCAGCCACGATCGGAATTTTGAAATAATTGACAAATCTGACGCTCTTGGAAGAAGCATACATTGTCAGGACGCAGCCATTTCTTGTACAATTAAAGGAGAGCTACAGAATTGATTTGTATCAATTCTTTTGGCAACGGTGAGCTCTAAATCGAACATTCCGTTCAGATCCAAGTTGACCAAACACATTTTGGATGGCAACTTTCTTGTACAGGACGCAGCCACAATGAGAATTTTGAAATAATTGACAAATCTGACGCTCTTGGAAGAAGCAGACATTGTCAGGACGCTGTCATTTCTTATAAAATTAAAGGAGAGCTACAGAATTGATTTGTATCAATTCTTTTGGCAACGGTGAGCTCTAAATCGAACATTCCGTTCAGATCCAATTGACCATACACATTTTGGATGGCAATTTTCTTCTACAGGATGCAGCAACGATCGGAATTTTAAAATAATTGACAAATCTGACGCTCTTGCCATTTATTATACAATTAAAGGAGAGCTACAGAATAGATTTGTATCAATTCTTTTGGCAACGGTGAGCTCTAAATCGAACATTCCGTGCATATCCAAGTTGACCAAACACCTTTTGGATGGCAATTTTCTTCTACAGGACGCAGCCACGATCGGAATTTTGAAATAAATGGCAAATCTGACGCTCTTGCCATTTCTTATACAATTAAAGGAGAGCTACAGAATAGATTTGTATCAATTCTTTTGGCAACGGTGAGCTCTAAATCGAACATTCCGTTTATATCCAAGTTGACCAAACACATTTTGGATGGCAAATATCTTCTACAGGACGCAGCCACGATCGGAATTTTGAAAAAACTGCCAAATCTGACGCTATGGAAGAAGCAGACAGTTTCAGCACACAGCCATTTTCCACACACATGAAGGAGAGCTACAGAATTGATTTGTATAAATTCTTTTGGCAACGGTGAGCTCTAAATCGAACATTCCGTTCAGATCCAAGTTGACCAAACACCTTTTGGATGACAATTTTCTTCTACAGGACGCAGCCACGATCGGAATTTTGAAATAATTGAAAAATCTAACGCTCTTGGAAGAAGCATACATTGTCAGGACGCAGCCATTTCTTATACAATTAAAGTAGAGCTACAGAATTGATTTGTATCAATTCTTTTGGCAACGGTGAGCTCTAAATCGAACATTCCGTTTAGATCCAAGTTAACCAAACACATTTTGAATGGCAATTTTCTTCTACAGGACGCAGCCACGATCGGAATTATGAAAAAAATGCCAAATCTGACGCTCTTGGAAGAAGCATACATTGTCAGGACGCAGCCATTTCTTGTACAATTAAAGGAGAGCTACAGAATTGATTTGTATAAATTCTTTTGGCAACGGTGAGCTCTAAATCGAACATTCCGTTCAGATCCAAGTTGACCATACACATTTTGGATGGCAATTTTCTTCTACAGGACGCAGCCACGATCGGAATTTTGAAATAATTGACAAATCTAACGCTCTTGGAAGAAGCAGACATTGTCAGGACGTAGCCATTTCTTATACAATTGGAGGAGAGCTACAGAATTGATTTGTATCAATTCTTTTGGCAACGGTGAGCTCTAAATCGAACATTCCGTTCAGATCCAAGTTGACCAAACACCTTTTGGATGACAATTTTCTTCTACAGGACGCAGCCACGATCGGAATTTTGAAATAATTGAAAAATCTAACGCTCTTGGAAGAAGCATACATTGTCAGGACGCAGCCATTTCTTATACAATTAAAGTAGAGCTACAGAATTGATTTGTATCAATTCTTTTGGCAACGGTGAGCTCTAAATCGAACATTCCGTTTAGATCCAAGTTAACCAAACACATTTTGAATGGCAATTTTCTTCTACAGGACGCAGCCACGATCGGAATTATGAAAAAAATGCCAAATCTGACGCTCTTGGAAGAAGCATACATTGTCAGGACGCAGCCATTTCTTATACAATTAAAGGAGAGCTACAGAATTGATTTGTATCAATTCTCTTGGCAACGGTGAGCTCTAAATCGAACATTCCGTTCAGATCCAAGTTGACCAAACACCTTTTGGATGACAATTTTCTTCTACAGGACGCAGCCACGATCGGAATTTTGAAATAATTGACAAATCTAACGCTCTTGGAAGAAGCATACATTGTCAGGACGCAGCCATTTCTTGTACAATTAAAGGAGAGCTACAGAATTGATTTGTATCAATTTTTTTGGCAACGGTGAGCTCTAAATCGAACATTCCGTTCAGATCCAAGTTGGCCAAACACATTTTGGATGGCAATTTTCTTCTACAGGACGCAGCCACGATCGGAATTTTGAAATAATTGGCAAATCTCACGCTCTTGCCATTTATTATACAATTAAAGGAGAGCTACAGAATTGATTTGTATCAATTCTTTCGGCAACGGTGAGCTCTGAATCGAACATTCCGTTCAGATCCAAGTAGACCAAACACATTTTGGATGGCAGATATCTTCTACAGGACGCAGCCACGATCGGAATTTTGAAAAAACTGCCAAATCTGACGCTATGGAAGAAGCAGACAGTTTCAGCACACAGCCATTTTCCACACAAATGAAGGAGAGCTACAGAATTGATTTGTATCAATACTTTTGGCAACGGTGAACTCTAAATCGAACATTCCGTTCAGATCCAAGTTGACCAAACACATTTTGGATGGCAACTTTCTTGTACAGGACGCAGCCACAATGAGAATTTTGAAATAATTGACAAATCTGACGCTCTTGGAAGAAGCACACATTGTCAGGACGCAGCCATTTCTTGTACAATTAAAGGAGAGCTACAGAATTGATTTGTATCAATTCTTTTGGCAACGGTGAGCTCTAAATCGAACATTCCGTTCAGATCCAAGTTGACCAAACACATTTTGGATGGCAACTTTCTTGTACAGGACGCAGCCACAATGAGAATTTTGAAATAATTGACAAATCTGACGCTCTTGGAAGAAGCAGACATTGCTAGGACGCAGCCATTTCTTATACAATTAAAGGAGAGCTACAGAATTGATTTGTATCAATTCTTTTGGCAACGGTGAGCTCTAAATCAAACATTCCGTTCAGATCCAAGTTGACCAAACACATTTTGGACGGCAACTTCCTTGTTCAGGACGCAGCCACAATGAGAATTTTGAAATAATTGGCAAATCTGACGCTCTTGGATAAAGCAGACATTTTCAGGACGCAGCCATTTCTTATACAATTAAAGGAGAGCTGCAGAATTGATGTGTATCAATTCTTTTGGCACCGGTGAGCTCTAAATCGAACATTCCGTTCAGATCCAAGTTGACCAAACACATTTTGGATGGCAATTTTCTTCTACAGGACGCAGCCACGATCGGAATTTTGAAAAAATTGACAAATCTGACGCTATGGAAGAAGCAAACAGTTTCAGCACCCACCCATTTTCCACACAATTAAAAGAGAGCTCCAGAATTGATTTGTATCAATTCTTTTCGCAACGGTGAGCTCTAAATCGAACATTCCGTTCAGATCCAAGTTGACCAAACACATTTTGGATGGCAATTTTCTTCTACAGGACGCAGCCACTATCGGAATTTTGAAAAAACTGCCAAATCTGACGCTCTTGGAAGAAGCATACATTGTCAGGACGCAGCCATTTCTTGTACAGTTCAAGGAGAGCTACAGAATTGATTTGTATTAATTCTTTTGGCAACGGTGAGCTCTAAATCGAACATTCCGTTCAGATCCAAGTTGACCAAACACATTTTGGATGGAAACTTTCTTGTACAGGGCGCAGCCACAATGAGAATTTTGAAATAATTGACAAATCTGTCGCTCTTGGAAGAAGCAGACATTGTCAGGACGCAGCCATTTCTTATACAATTAAAGGAGAGCTACAGAATTGATTTGTATCAATTCTTTTGGCAACGGTGAGCTCTAAATCGAACATTCCGTTCAGATCCAAGTTGACCAAACACATTTTGGATGGCAACTTTCTTGTACAGGACGCAGCCACAATGAGAATTTTGAAATAATTGACAAATCTGACGCTCTTGGATAAAGCAGACATTGTCAGGACGCAGCCATGTCTTATACAATTGAAGGACAGCTACAGAATTGATTTGTATTAATTCTTTTGGCAACGGTGAGCTCTAAATCGAACATTCCGTTCAGATCCAAGTTGACCAAACACATTTTGGATGGCAATTTTCTTCTACAGGACGCAGCCACGATCGGAATTTTGAAATAATTGACAAATCTGACGCTCTTGGAAGAAGCAGACATTGTCAGGACGCAGCCATTTCTTATACAATTAAAGGAGAGCTACAGAATTGACTTGTATCAATTCTTTTGGCAACGGTGAGCTCTAAATCAAACATTCCGTTCAGATCCAAGTAGACCAAACACATTTTGGATGGCAACTTTCTTGTACAGGACGCAGCCACAATGAGAATTTTGAAATAATTGGCAAATCTGACGCTCTTGGATAAAGCAGACATTGTCAGGACGCAGCCATGTCTTATACAATTGAAGGACAGCTACAGAATTGATTTGTATTAATTCTTTTGGCAACGGTGAGCTCTAAATCGAACATTCCGTTCAGATCCAAGTTGACCAAACACATTTTGGATGGCAACTTTCTTGTACAGGACGCAGCCACAATGAGAATTTTGAAATAATTGACAAATCTGACGCTCTTGGAAGAAGCATACATTGTCAGGATGCAGCCATTTCTTATACAATTAAAGGAGCTACAGAATTGATTTGTATCAATTCTTTTGGCAACGGTGAGCTCTAAATCGAACATTCCGTTCAGATCCAAGTTGACCAAACACCTTTTGGATGACAATTTTCTTCTACAGGACGCAGCCACGATCGGAATTTTGAAATAATTGACAAATCTAACGCTCTTGGAAGAAGCATACATTGTCAGGACGCAGCCATTTCTTATACAATTAAAGGAGAGCTACAGAATTGATTTGTATCAATTCTTTTGGCAACGGTGAGCTCTAAATCGAACATTCCGTTCAGATCCAAGTTGACCAAACACATTTTGGATGGCAATTTTATTCTACAGGACGCAGCCACGATCGGAATTTTGAAAAAACTGCCAAATCTGACGCTCTTGGAAGAAGCATACATTGTCAGGACAAAGCCGTTTATTACACAATTAAAGGAGAGCTACAGAATTGATTTGTATCAATTCTTTTGGCAACGGTGAGCTCTAAATCGAACATTCCGTTCAGATCCAAGTTGACCAAACACATTTTGGATGGCAACTTTCTTCTACAGGATGCAGCCACGATCGGAATTTTGAAATAATTGACTAATCTGACGCTCTTGGAAGAAGCATACATTGTCAGGACGCAGCCATTTCTTATACAATTAAAGGAGAGCTACAGAATTGATTTGTATCAATTCTTTTGGCAACGGTGAGCTCTAAATCGAACATTCCGTTCAGATCCAAGTTGACCAAACACCTTTTGGATGACAATTTTCTTCTACAGGACGCAGCCACGATCGGAATTTTGAAATAATTGACAAATCTGACGCTCTTGGAAGAAGCATACATTGTCAGGACGCAGCCATTTCTTATACAATTAAAGGAGAGCTGCAGAATTGATGTGTATCAATTCTTTTGGCAACGGTGAGCTCTAAATCGAACATTCCGTTCAGATCCAAGTTGACCAAACATATTTTGGATGGCAATTTTCTTCTACAGGACGCAGCCACGATCGGAATTTTGAAATAATTGACAAATCTGACGCTCTTGGAAGAAGCAGACATTGTCAGGACGCAGCCATTTCTTATACAATTAAAGGAGAGCTACAGAATTGACTTGTATCAATTCTTTTGGCAACGGTGAGCTCTACATCAAACATTCCGTTCAGATCCAAGTAGACCAAACACATTTTGGATGGCAACTTTCTTGTACAGGACGCAGCCACAATGAGAATTTTGAAATAATTGGCAAATCTGACGCTCTTGGAAGAAGCAGACATTGTCAGGACGCAGCCATGTCTTATACAATTGAGGGACAGCTACAGAATTGATTTGTATCAATTCTTTTGGCAACGGTGAGCTGTAAATCGAACATTCCGTTCAGATCCAAGTTGACCTAACACATTTTGGATGGCAATTTTCTTCTACAGGACGCAGCCACGATCGGAATTTTGAAATAATTGACAAATCTGACGCTCTTGGAAGAAGCAAACAGTTTCAGCACACACCCATTTTCCACACAATTAAAAGAGAGCTACAGAATTGATTTGTATCAATTCTTTTGGCAACGGTGAGCTCTAAATCGAACATTCCGTTCAGATCCAAGTTGACCAAACACATTTTGGATGGCAATTTTCTTCTACAGGACGCAGCCACGATCGGAATTTTGAAATAATTGACAAATCTGACGCTCTTGGAAGAAGCAGACATTGTCAGGACGCAGCCATTTCTTATACAATTAAAGGAGAGCTGCAGAATTGATGTGTATCAATTCTTTTGGCAACGGTGAGCTCTAAATCGAACATTCCGTTCAGATCCAAGTTGACCAAACACATTTTGGATGGCAATTTTCTTCTACAGGACGCAGCCACGATCGGAATTTTGAAATAATTGACAAATCTGACGCTCTTGGAAGAAGCAGACATTGTCAGGACGCAGCCATTTCTTGTACAGTTTAAGAAAAGCTACAGAATTGATTTGTATTAATTCTTTTGGCAACGGTGAGCTCTAAATCGAACATTCCGTTCAGATCCAAGTTGACCAAACACATTTTGGATGGCAACTTTCTTGTACAAGACGCAGCCACAATGAGAATTTTGAAATAATTGACAAATCTGACGCTCTTGGAAGAAGCAGACATTGTCAGGACGCAGCCATTTCTTATACAATTACAGGAGAGCTACAGAATTGATTCGTATCAATTCTTTTGGCAACGGTGAGCTCTAAATCGAACATTCCGTTCAGATCCAAGTTGACCAAACACATTTTGGATGGCAATTTTCTTCTACAGGATGCAGCCACGATCGGAATTTTGAAATAATTGACTAATCTGACGCTCTTGGAAGAAGCATACATTGTCAGGACGCAGCCATTTCTTATACAATTAAAGGAGTTCTACAGAATTGATTTGTATCAATTCTTTTGGCAACGGTGAGCTCTAAATCGAACATTCCGTTCAGATCCAAGTTGACCAAACACCTTTTGGATGACAATTTTCTTCTACAGGACGCAGCCACGATCGGAATTTTGAAATAATTGACAAATCTAACGCTCTTGGAAGAAGCATACATTGTCAGGACGCAGCCATTTCTTATACAATTAAAGGAGAGCTACAGAATTGATTTGTATCAATTCTTTTGGCAACGGTGAGCTCTAAATCGAACATTCCGTTCAGATCCAAGTTGACCAAACACCTTTTGGATGACAATTTTCTTCTACAGGACGCAGCCACGATCGGAATTTTAAAATAATTGACAAATCTAACGCTCTTGGAAGAAGCATACATTGTCAGGACGCAGCCATTTCTTATACAATTAAAGGAGAGCTACAGAATTGATTTGTATCAATTCTTTTGGCAACGGTGAGCTCTAAATCGAACATTCCGTTCAGATCCAAGTTGACCAAACACATTTTGGATGACAATTTTCTTCTACAGGACGCAGCCACGATCGGAATTTTGAAATAATTGACAAATCTAACGCTCTTGGAAGAAGCATACATTGTCAGGACGCAGCCATTTCTTGTACAATTAAAGGAGAGCACCAGAATTGATTTGTATCAATTTTTTTGGCAACGGTGAGCTCTAAATCGAACATTCCGTTCAGATCCAAGTTGGCCAAACACATTTTGGATGGCAATTTTCTTCTACAGGACGCAGCCACGATCGGAATTTTGAAACAATTGGCAAATCTGACGCTCTTGCCATTTATTATTCAATTAAAGGAGAGCTACAGAATTGATTTGTATCAATTCTTTTGGCAACAATGAGCTCTAAATCGAACATTCCGTTCAGATCCAAGTAGACCATACACATTTTGGATGGCAAATATCTTCTACAGTACGCAGCCACGATCGGAATTTTGAAAAAACTGCCAAATCTGACGCTTTGGAAGAAGCAGACAGTTTCAGCACACAGCCATTTTCCACACAAATGAAGGAGAGCTACAGAATTGATTTGTATCAATACTTTTGGCAACGGTGAGCTCTAAATCGAACATTTCGTTCAGATCCAAGTTGACCAAACACATTTTGGATGGCAATTTTCCTCTACAGGACGCAGCCACGATCGGAATTTTGAAATAATTGACAAATCTGACGCTCTTGGAAGAAGCATACATTGTCAGGACGCAGCCATTTCTTGTACAATTAAAGGAGAGCTACAGAATTGATTTGTATCAATTCTTTTGGCAACGGTGAGCTCTAAATCGAACATTCCGTTCAGATCCAAGTTGACCAAACACATTTTGGATGGCAACTTTCTTGTACAGGACGCAGCCACAATGAGAATTTTGAAATAATTGGCAAATCTGACGCTCTTGGATAAAGCAGACATTGTCAGGACGCAGCCATGTCTTATACAATTGAAGGACAGCTACAGAATTAATTTGTATCAATTCTTTTGGCAACGGTGAGCTCTAAATCGAACATTCCGTTCAGATCCAAGTTGACCAAACACATTTTTGTAGTATCCAGAAACAGGAACAGTTTCTAATCCTTTAAAGTGTCCGTAAAAGAGAACTAACTTCAGGAGATCTGCACTTGATGGTAGTTGACACTAGAATGTTTATTATACTTTCTTGATCTAGCTTGGCATGCTTAGTTGTTAAAGTAATGAACAAGGAAACATATTCGAATGTATTCTTGTTCTGATACTACATTTACTTTCTTTTTTATATTGTTTTGAACACTTCAAGTTTCTTGTTCTTACCTAAGGTGCGTTTTAGATTCAACTTTTTGTTTCAGTACTATTTAGTGATTTTTGATCACTTCTTCTTTTTATTTCCAAGAAACATTTCTGGTTATCACTGTTTTTTTTCTTTATGTTCTATAATCCTCTTTGGAATAACTACATTCAATTATCGTTTTTTTGTAACTCTGTAAACTGTAGCAAACAGCTTACATTGATCTTAAAATGATTTACATTTAATGGATTGGATAGATTTTCCTTCTAAACATAATTCATCAACACGTTCAATGCTTTATTAAGGATACCATAAATTTCCCACAAATGCCACAAGGATGGTAAAGTGTCACTCAAAATACCTTATTATTATATAACACAACTATCTTACGAAAAATAAATATCATCCGAATGCAATTCAATGCAAATGACTTTTCATTACTCGCTTCTGATGTTCAACAATCTATAATGCTGCCTTGCATAATCGTTCCCCAATTATCTTCCTTTCTTGCGCAAATCTAAATCCTCTGGAGGCATGATTCAACATACATCAAGTTTTGAAAATATCACTCAAATTACCGCACAGTTGAATTTGGCTATTTCTTCTGTGCAAGAAAACTTTATGCCTTATTTGCTGACTATGTTCCAATTAAAAAAACGTTGATCGACAATTTTTTTATTAGCAGTCACTACAGGATCGAACAACTTCTGTGGTATGATTTCATTTTTCAATCACGTTACATTCACCACATCGGATCAACTGTAAATAGTACATAAACTATGAAAATCTTAAAAAACTTCTCATTGGTTTGCCTATTTATACGCAAAAGTCCACTCGCAAATTTTTCAATATCTTACATCATTTCAACATAGAAATTAGCAGTCAGTAAATTCTTCACAGATTATCTCATAAACTGTTACTTTTCCTTAAATTACTGTTCAAGAACTTCCGGATACATTTGTTATAACAAATATCTTTTACAGACTAATTAATCACTTTTCTCTCATCGCAGTAATCTGTCATTTCAACAAATTCTAGTCAAAACAATTTTCCAACTCTTGTTCTGTCTATTTTTATAATTAGCATCTTATTTACCAGTTGAAACCAGACATTGAACTCCGCATTTAGCGACTACCTAGTTCATATCTGCAATTCTTCACCTGCCTTATTGGCAGAATGGAATCAGACTTCCTTATGTGCATTTAAGCACCTGATCCATTTCTAACTTTTGAAAAATAGTTTTTCACCTGCTTTTCGGCAGAATGGAATCAGCCTTCTCATTGCGCATTTAAGCGCCTGATCCATTTCAACTTCTGAACAACTTTTACAATAGTTTTTCACCTGCTTTTCGGCAGAATGGAATCAGCCTTCTCAATGCGCATTTAAGCGCCTGATCCATTTCTACTACACCTGCATATTTGCAGAACGAAACCAGACTTCCGGTTCGCATTTAAGCGACTGGTTCGTTTCTCATTTTTCTAAATGTAGTATCAGAACAAGAATACATTCGAATATGTTTCCTTGTTCATTACTTTAACAACTAAGCATGCCAAGCTAGATCAAGAAAGTATAATAAACATTCTAGTGTCAACTACCATCAAGTGCAGATCTCCTGAAGTTAGTTCTCTTTTACGGACACTTTAAAGGATTAGAAACTGTTCCTGTTTCTGGATACTACAATTTTGGATGGCAATTTTCTTCTACAGGATGCAGCCACGATCGGAATTTTGAAATAATTGACAAATCTGACGCTCTTGGAAGAAGCATACATTGTCAGGACGCAGCCATTTCTTATACAATTAAAGGAGAGCTACAGAATTGATTTGTATCAATTTTTTTGGCAACGGTGAGCTCTAAATCGAACATTCCGTTCAGATCCAAGTTGACCAAACACCTTTTGGATGACAATTTTCTTCTACAGGACGCAGCCACGATCGAAATTTTGAAATAATTGACAAATCTGACGCTCTTGGAAGAAGCAGACATTGTCAGGACGCAGCCATTTCTTATACAATTAAAGGAGAGCTGCAGAATTGATGTGTATCAATTCTTTTGGCACCGGTGAGCTCTAAATCGAACATTGCGTTCAGATCCAAGTTGACCAAACACATTTTGGATGGCAATTTTCTTCTACAGGACGCAGCCACGATCGGAATTTTGAAATAATTGACAAATCTGACGCTCTTGGAAGAAGCAGACATTGTCAGGATGCAGCCATTTCTTATACAATTAAAGGAGAGCTACAGAAATGACTTGTATCAATTCTTTTGGCAACGGTGAGCTCTAAATCAAACATTCCGTTCAGATCCAAGTAGACCAAACACATTTTGGATGGCAACTTTCTTGTACAGGACGCAGCCACAATGAGAATTTTGAAATAATTGGCAAATCTGACGCTCTTGGATAAAGCAGACATTGTCAGGACGCAGCCATGTCTTATACAATTGAAGGACAGCTACAGAATTGATTTGTATTAATTCTTTTGGCAACGGTGAGCTCTAAATCGAACATTCCGTTCAGATCCAAGTTGACCAAACACATTTTGGATGGCAACTTTCTTGTACAGGACGCAGCCACAATGAGAATTTTGAAATAATTGACAAATCTGACGCTCTTGGAAGAAGCATACATTGTCAGGACGCAGCCATTTCTTATACAATTAAAGGAGGGCTACAGAATTGATTTGTATCAATTCTTTTGGCAACGGTGAGCTCTAAATCGAACATTCCGTTCAGATCCAAGTTGAACTAACACATTTTGGATGGCAATTTTCTTCTACAGGACGCAGCCACGATCGGAATTTTGAAATAATAGACAAATCTGACGCTCTTGGAAGAAGCAAACAGTTTCAGCACACACCCATTTTCCACACAATTAAAAGAGAGCTACAGAATTGATTTGTATCAATTCTTTCGGCAACGGTGAGCTCTAAATCGAACATTCCGTTCAGATCCAAGTTGACCAAACACCTTTTGGATGACAACTTTCTTCTACAGGACGCAGTCACGATCGGAATTTTGAAATAATTGACAAATCTGACGCTCTTGGAAGAAGCAGACATTGTCAGGACGCAGCCATTTCTTGTACAGTTTAAGAAAAGCTACAGAATTGATTTGTATTAATTCTTTTGGCAACGGTGAGCTCTAAATCGAACATTCCGTTCAGATCCAAGTTGACCAAACACATTTTGGATGGCAACTTTCTTGTACAGGACGCAGCCACAATGAGAATTTTGAAATAATTGACAAATCTGACGCTCTTGGAAGAAGCAGACATTGTCAGGACGCAGCCATTTCTTATACAATTAAAGGAGAGCTACAGAATTGATTCGTATCAATTCTTTTGGCAACGGTGAGCTCTAAATCGAACATTCCGTTCAGATCCAAGTTGACCAAACACATTTTGGATGGCAATTTTCTTCTACAGGATGCAGCCACGATCGGAATTTTGAAATAATTGACTAATCTGACGCTCTTGGAAGAAGCATACATTGTCAGGACGCAGCCATTTCTTATACAATTAAAGGAGGGCTACAGAATTGATTTGTATCAATTCTTTTGGCAACGGTGAGCTCTAAATCGAACATTCCGTTCAGATCCAAGTTGACCAAACACCTTTTGGATGACAATTTTCTTCTACAGGACGCAGCCACGATCGGAATTTTGAAATAATTGACAAATCTAACGCTCTTGGAAGAAGCAGACATTGTCAGGACGCAGCCATTTCTTATACAATTAAAGGAGAGCTACAGAATTGATTTGTATCAATTCTTTTGGCAACGGTGAGCTCTAAATCGAACATTCCGTTCAGATCCAAGTTGACCAAACACCTTTTGGATGACAATTTTCTTCTACAGGACGCAGCCACGATCGGAATTTTAAAATAATTGACAAATCTAACGCTCTTGGAAGAAGCATACATTGTCAGGACGCAGCCATTTCTTATACAATTAAAGGAGAGCTACAGAATTGATTTGTATCAATTCTTTTGGCAACGGTGAGCTCTAAATCGAACATTCCGTTCAGATCCAAGTTGACCAAACACATTTTGGATGACAATTTTCTTCTACAGGACGCAGCCACGATCGGAATTTTGAAATAATTGACAAATCTAACGCTCTTGGAAGAAGCATACATTGTCAGGACGCAGCCATTTCTTGTACAATTAAAGGAGAGCTACAGAATTGATTTGTATCAATTTTTTTGGCAACGGTGAGCTCTAAATCGAACATTCCGTTCAGATCCAAGTTGGCCAAACACATTTTGGATGGCAATTTTCTTCTACAGGACGCAGCCACGATCGGAATTTTGAAATAATTGACAAATCTAACGCTCTTGGAAGAAGCATACATTGTCAGGACGCAGCCATTTCTTATACAATTAAAGGAGAGCTACAGAATTGATTTGTATCAATTCTTTTGGCAACGGTGAGCTCTAAATCGAACATTCCGTTCAGATCCAAGTTGACCAAACACATTTTGGATGACAGTTTTCTTCTACAGGACGCAGCCAAATCTAACGCTCTTGGAAGAAGCATACATTGTCAGGACGCAGCCATTTCTTGTACAATTAAAGGAGAGCTACAGAATTGATTTGTATCAATTTTTTGGCAACGGTGAGCTCTAAATCGAACATTACGTTCAGATCCAAGTTGGCCAAACACATTTTGGATGGCAATTTTCTTCTACAGGACGCAGCCACGATCGGAATTTTGAAACAATTGGCAAATCTGACGCTCTTGCCATTTATTATACAATTAAAGGAGAGCTACAGAATTGATTTGTATCAATTCTTTTGGCAACAATGAGCTCTAAATTGAACATTCCGTTCAGATCCAAGTAGACCAAACACATTTTGGATGGCAAATATCTTCTACAGGACGCAGCCACGATCGGAATTTTGAAAAAACTGCCAAATCTGACGCTTTGGAAGAAGCAGACAGTTTCAGCACACAGCCATTTTCCACACAAATGAAGGAGAGCTACAGAATTGATTTGTATCAATACTTTTGGCAACGGTGAGCTCTAAATCGAACATTTCGTTCAGATCCAAGTTGAACAAAATACATTTTGAATGGCAATTTTCTTCTACAGGATGCAGCCACGATCGGAATTTTGAAAAAACTGCCAAATCTGACGCTTTTGGAATAAGCAGACATTGGCAGGACGCAGCCATTTCTTATACAATTGAAGAAGAGCTACAGAATTTTCTTCAACAGGACACAGCCACGATCGGAATTTTGAAATAATTTACAAATCTGACGCTCTTGGAAGAAGCATACATTGTCAGGACGCAGCCATTTCTTATACAATTAAAGGAGAGCTACAGAATTGATTTGTATCAATTCTTTTGGCAACGGTGAGCTCTAAATCGAACATTCCGTTCAGATCCAAGTTGACCAAACACCTTCTGGATGACAATTTTCTTCTACAGGACGCAGCCACGATCGGAATTTAGAAATAATTGACAAATCTAACGCTCTTGGAAGAAGCATACATTGTCAGGACGCAGCCATTTCTTATACAATTAAAGGAGAGCTACAGAATTGATTTGTATCAATTCTTTTGGCAACGGTGAGCTCTAAATCGAACATTCCGTTCAGATCCAAGTTGACCAAACACATTTTGGATGACAGTTTTCTTCTACAGGACGCAGCCACGATCGGAATTTTGAAATAATTGACAAATCTAACGCTCTTGGAAGAAGCATACATTGTCAGGACGCAGCCATTTCTTGTACAATTAAAGGAGAGCTACAGAATTGATTTGTATCAATTTTTTTGGCAACGGTGAGCTCTAAATCGAACATTCCGTTCAGATCCAAGTTGGCCAAACACATTTTGGATGGCAATTTTCTTCTACAGGACGCAGCCACGATCGGAATTTTGAAACAATTGGCAAATCTGACGCTCTTGCCATTTATTATACAATTAAAGGAGAGCTACAGAATTGATTTGTATCAATTCTTTTGGCAACAATGAGCTCTAAATTGAACATTCCGTTCAGATCCAAGTAGACCAAACACATTTTGGATGGCAAATATCTTCTACAGGACGCAGCCACGATCGGAATTTTGAAAAAACTGCCAAATCTGACGCTTTGGAAGAAGCAGACAGTTTCAGCACACAGCCATTTTCCACACAAATGAAGGAGAGCTACAGAATTGATTTGTATCAATACTTTTGGCAACGGTGAGCTCTAAATCGAACATTCCGTTCAGATCCAAGTTGAACAAAATACATTTTGAATGGCAATTTTCTTCTACAGGATGCAGCCACGATCGGAATTTTGAAAAAACTGCCAAATCTGACGCTTTTGGAATAAGCAGACATTGGCAGGACGCAGCCATTTCTTATACAATTGAAGAAGAGCTACAGAATTTTCTTCAACAGGACACAGCCACGATCGGAATTTTGAAATAATTTACAAATCTGACGCTCTTGGAAGAAGCATACTCTTGTAGGTCAAAGAATGAAACGCTTGAAGTTTTATAAAAAGCTTCTTTATTCTAAGACGTTTGTAATGTAACTAGTTAGTGGGAGTGAATTGCCTCGATTTTATAACAAACTTATAAATCACCGATTGCTATGATATCACCCCCTCTCAATTGGTCAACCCAAGGGAACTACGAAGTTTCTGGAACTGGATAGCTTCTAATGGTTTCGTAAAAATATCGGCAATTTGTTCTCTAGTACCGATAGCTTCGACCTTCAGCCTTCCTTCCGCAATGTGGTCCCTTACAAAATGATGTTTCACGTCGATGTGTTTACTCCGCTTCGTCTCAAGGTTCTTGGCCATTCCTATACAGCCACGGTTGTCTTCGAAAATTACAGGTGGTGCTTCCGATGTGATATGAAGATCATCCAGAAGACCATTCAACCAAATAGCCTCTGCCGCCGCACTGCTAAGCGCCACATATTCGGCCTCGCTCGATGATGTTGCCACGGTCGTCTGTTTCTTGCTGGACCAGGACACTGTGCATCCAAAAACTTTAAAGATGAAGCCACTAATCGATTTCCTGTCCACAGCATCAGCAGCCCAATCGGAATCTGCGTACCCCACGATTCTCGGTGCATTCTTGTTTCTGGTGAACTCCAAAACCATTTGCCTGGTGCCTCGCAAATACCGTACAATCCGCTTCAAACATTGCCAGTGTTCTGTATTTGGACTCTGCTGGAACCTTCCCATGTAACCAATCGGAAAACAAACATCCGGCCGTACACACAGCATCAGATACATCAAGGTGCCCAATAATTCACGATACGGTTCATCAGTCGGTGTTCCTTCCTTCGTCAATTGTTGGCCTTTCTCCATTGGGGTTTTCACAGGATTACAATCTTGCAGCCCAAAACGATTTAGGATCCTTGTTACGTGCGCTTCCTGAGACAACCTAAGGACACCACCTTCTCGATTGTAGGTTATCTTCACGCCAAGAAAGTGGTGAACCTCGCCACAATCCGTCATCTGGAACGCTTGAGATAGGTCCTTCTTCAGCTTCAAAATTGTATCACGTTTCCGGCCAATGATTAACAAATCATCAACGTACAGGATCAGATACCAGATATCATCCTCCATCACTTTCACGTACAAACAATAATCGTGAAGTGAGCGGACGAATCCCATCTTGAGCAACTGTTGATTAAATTTCTGATTCCAGCATCTCGGAGACTGCTTCAAACCATAAAGCGACTTAAGCAGCTTACAAACCATATTCGGACCTGCCTTGACACCATCGGGGACAGTCATGTAAATGCTTTCCTTAAGTTCGCCATGAAGGAAAGCCGTTTTCACATCCATCTGGTGAATGTGGTAGCCCTTTTGAACTGCTATGGCCAGCACGGTCCTTATTGTTGGAAGTTTGGCCACTGGTGCGTAAGTCTCGTCATAATCGATCCCTGGTTTCTGCAAGTAGCCCTTCACCACCAGGCGGGCTTTGAATCGAACCGGACGACCATCTTCATCTTCCTTCACGCAGAAGACCCACTTGGATTTCAAAGGCTTCACTCCTCGTGGACACTGCGTTAGATCCCACACGTGATTGGATTTTAACGATTGCAATTCGTCGTCCACAGCCTTCAACCAGTTGCATCGATCTTCTCGGTCATAAATATCGCCAAAAGATTCCGGTATATCTGTAGAGAATGGGCCAGCAGAATTTGCACTATAACTGGTAAAATAATTGAGGAACTTACCAGGGAGCCTGCGCTCCCGTTCGCTGCGCCTCAACAACGTTTGTCCTCCGGACTCGTGCTGTTCTAAGTGCGAAGGGAGCGCTCCTGGTGTTGCGTTCTCTGCACTCGAATCCTCACAAGCAACTTCGAATATTTCATCCTCTTCCTCATCAATGGGATCTTTGACAGCGACATCAATATTGCCATCGCTTTGACCTGGAACCTCAAGCTCATCCCCCTCTCGCTCGGAAGGGAGTTGCACGACCAACGGCGACTTGGAGCTTTTCTTGACTTCAGCATATGGAAAACTCATTTCATCGAACCGTACGTCTCGAGCAATTCGCACCCTGCGAGCTTGCTTGTCCCACAACCGGTAGCCATTCGGCGCATAACCGATCATGACCATTTCGCGGCTCTTGTCGTCTAGTTTCTTCCGCTGTTGATTTGGAACCCAAGCGTAAGCCCTACAGCCGAAAACTTTGAGTTTGCTCAGCGACGGTTTCTTGCTATACCAACATTCAGCCGGCGTGGTTGTGTTCGGTAGCGCCTTGGTAGGATTTCGATTCACCACATAGACCACCGACAGCACAGCTTCCGGCCACATCTCTTTCGGAACCATGGACTCAATCAGTACTGTTCGGACCCTCTCGATAACTGTTCGGTTGAACCGTTCAGCCACCCCGTTCTGCTGGGGCGTGTATGCGACCGTTGGCTCGATCTGGATCCCTTTCTGCGAGTAAAAATCTTTTTGACTATTTGAAAGATACTCACATCCTTGATCCATGGTAAATTTGGAAATCTTCGTGTTGAACATGGCGGTTGCCATTGCCTCGTATTCCCGAAAGCTCTTGAAAACCTCAGACTTCCGGCGCATCAAATAAACCACGGCAAAGTGTGTGTGGTCATCGATAAAGGAGACGAAATACCTTGATCCGTCCCAGGCTGGGGGATCAATAGGACCGCATACATCCGAATGGATTCTCTCCAATGGCCTCGTTGCTCTGATTCGGGTACCGTTGAATGGCTCTCGACACATTTTCCCACGCACACAGGCATCGCACAACTCCAGACGATCTGCTTTGATGTCCATTCCGGTAGCTAGATTGTTCTTCACTATTGTTTGCATACCTTGTTGGCTCAGATGGCACAGGCGACGGTGCCAAAGAACATTCAGATTCGCCTCACATGCATTTGCCGACTTCTGCTCAACGAAAACTTCCAGTTCGTACAAACCACCACGTTGCTTGGCCGTTGCTACGATTTCTCCGCCTTTCTTGAGCACAGCTTGGTTTGGTCCAAAACTAACATGGATTCCAGCACTTGCCAGCTTTTTCACCGACATCAAGTTATCCCTCAACTCAGGAATGAAAAGCACGTTGTTGATTACCAAAGGGGTTCCTCTGTTGCTATGGCCACGAATTTTTCCAGTCACGTTGGCAACGATTGTTTGCCCATCCTTAGCAACGTTGATGACGACGGCATTTTTCAAACGGTTAGATTCGGAAAAAACGTCATCGCAATTGATCAGGTGGTCGCTCGATCCGGAATCCAGCTTGAAGATAAGCCTGCCTTCCTGTTTTGTAGAGCCTCCATGGTTTGCCAGAAAACTCACCGCCCTCCGCTGATTCGTAGAATTGGCCTCGTTCGCAACCTTTTCACGACAGTCCTTCTGAAGATGGCCACGCTTGCCGCATTTGTAGCACTTCGGTTTGAATTTTCTGCCTTTTTTATTTTTTTCACTCGAAAATGCTGCTACCTTGCTTGTGCCCTCATCTTCATGTCGATCGGCCCGCTTTAAATCTTCCGCTAGCAATCGTTCTTTTACAACTTGCAGCGTCAGATCTTCTATTGCCAAGTTCTCCAGAGCCGTTACCAGAGGATCGAATGATTCAGGAAGCGTCTGGAATAACGAAATAACGGTTTCCGCTTCTTCGAGTTTGGCCCCCGCCGTCTTCATCTGCCGGGTGAGGTCCTCAAACGCGATAATGTGCTCCTTCATCGAATCGCCTTCTTTCAGCTTCATTCGATTGAGCTGCTTCCGGAGTAAATTCTGGGTACCGATGGACTTCTTGGCAAACGTGTTCTCGAGCGCTTCCCACATGGCCTTCGCAGTGTTTTTCTCCCTGACAACCTCCAAACATTCGTTGGCAAGGAAACTCACGATGTGGGATTTCGCCTTTCGATCAGCCTCCTCGAACCGCCTTCTCCCCGCTTCATCCGCTGGTGCAACCTCCGTCAACGTCATCAGCACACCGGCCGAGTCCAGAAATGTTCTGACTCGAAAATTCCAATGTTGGAAACCCGGACCGCCGTTGAATTGCGGAATTCCGCACGCAGTGTTCGCAGTGGAGCCCATAACCTCTTGTAGGTCAAAGAATGAAACGCTTGAAGTTTTATAAAAAGCTTCTTTATTCTAAGACGTTTGTAATGTAACTAGTTAGTGGGAGTGAATTGCCTCGATTTTATAACAAACTTATAAATCACCGATTGCTATGATATCACATACATTGTCAGGACGCAGCCATTTCTTATACAATTAAAGGAGAGCTACAGAATTGATTTGTATCAATTCTTTTGGCAACGGTGAGCTCTAAATCGAACATTCCGTTCAGATCCAAGTTGACCAAACACCTTTTGGATGACAATTTTCTTCTACAGGACGCAGCCACGATCGGAATTTTGAAATAATTGACAAATCTAACGCTCTTGGAAGAAGCATACATTGTCAGGACGCAGCCATTTCTTATACAATTAAAGGAGAGCTACAGAATTGATTTGTATCAATTCTTTTGGCAACGGTGAGCTCTAAATCGAACATTCCGTTCAGATCCAAGTTGACCAAACACATTTTGGATGACAGTTTTCTTCTACAGGACGCAGCCACGATCGGAATTTTGAAATAATTGACAAATCTAACGCTCTTGGAAGAAGCATACATTGTCAGGACGCAGCCATTTCTTGTACAATTAAAGGAGAGCTACAGAATTGATTTGTATCAATTTTTTTGGCAACGGTGAGCTCTAAATCGAACATTCCGTTCAGATCCAAGTTGGCCAAACACATTTTGGATGGCAATTTTCTTCTACAGGACGCAGCCACGATCGGAATTTTGAAACAATTGGCAAATCTGACGCTCTTGCCATTTATTATACAATTAAAGGAGAGCTACAGAATTGATTTGTATCAATTCTTTTGGCAACAATGAGCTCTAAATTGAACATTCCGTTCAGATCCAAGTAGACCAAACACATTTTGGATGGCAAATATCTTCTACAGGACGCAGCCACGATCGGAATTTTGAAAAAACTGCCAAATCTGACGCTTTGGAAGAAGCAGACAGTTTCAGCACACAGCCATTTTCCACACAAATGAAGGAGAGCTACAGAATTGATTTGTATCAATAATTTTGGCAACGGTGAGCTCTAAATCGAACATTTCGTTCAGATCCAAGTTGACCAAACACATTTTGGATGGCAATTTTCCTCTACAGGACGCAGCCACGATCGGAATTTTGAAATAATTGACAAATCTGACGCTCTTGGAAGAAGCATACATTGTCAGGACGCAGCCATTTCTTGTACAAATAAAGGAGAGCTACAGAATTGATTTGTATCAATTCTTTTGGCAACGGTGAGCTCTAAATCGAACATTCCGTTCAGATCCAAGTTGACCAAACACATTTTGGATGGCAACTTTCTTGTACAGGACGCAGCCACAATGAGAATTTTGAAATAATTGACAAATCTAACGCTCTTGGAAGAAGCATACATTGTCAGAAAGCAGCCATTTCTTATACAATTAAAGAAGAGCTACAGAATTGATTTGTATCAATTCTTTTGGCAACGGTGAGCTCTAAATCGAACATTCCGTTCAGATCCAAGTTGACCAAACACCTTTTGGATGACAATTTTCTTCTACAGGACGCAGCCACGATCGGAATTTTGAAATAATTGACAAATCTGACGCTCTTGGAAGAAGCATACATTGTCAGGACGCAGCCATTTCTTGTACAAATAAAGGAGAGCTACAGAATTGATTTGTATCAATTCTTTTGGCAACGGTGAGCTCTAAATCGAACATTTCGTTCAGATCCAAGTTGACCAAACACATTTTGGATGGCAACTTTCTTGTACAGGACGCAGCCACAATGAGAATTTTGAAATAATTGACAAATCTGACGCTCTTGCCATTTATTATACAATTAAAGGAGAGCTACAGAATTGATTTGTATCAATTCTTTTGGCAACGGTGAGCTCTAAATCGAACATTCCGTTCAGATCCAAGTTGACCAAACACCATTTGGATGACAATTTTCTTCTACAGGACGCAGCCACGATCGGAATTTTGAAATAATTGACAAATCTAACGCTCTTGGAAGAAGCATACATTGTCAGGACGCAGCCATTTCTTATACAATTTAAGGAAAGCTGCAGAATTTATTTGTATCAATTCTTTTGGCAACGGTGAGCTCTAAATCGAACATTCCGTTCAGATCCAAGTTGACCAAACACCTTTTGGATGACAATTTTCTTCTACAGGACGCAGCCACGATCGGAATTTTGAAATAATTGACAAATCTAACGCTCTTGGAAGAAGCATACATAGTCAGGACGCAACCATTTCTTATACAATTAAAGGAGAGCTACAGAATTGATTTGTATCAATTCTTTTGGCAACGGTGAGCTCTAAATCGAACATTCCGTTCAGATCCAAGTTGACCAAACACATTTTGGATGGCAATTTTCTTCTACAGGACGCAGCCACGATCGGTATTTTGAAATAATTGGCAAATCTGTCGCTCTTGGAAGAAGCATACATTGTCAGGACGCAGCCATTTATTACACAATTAAAGGAGAGCTACAGAATTGATTTGTATCAATTCTTTCGGTAACGGTGAGCTCTATATCGAACATTCCGTTCAGATCCAAGTTGACCAAACACATTTTGGATGGCAACTTTCTTGTACAGGACGCAGCCACAATGAGAATTTTGAAATAATTGACAAATCTGACGCTCTTGGAAGAGCTACAGAATTGATTTGTATCAATTCTTTTGGCAACGGTGAGCTCTAAATCGAACATTCCGTTCAGATCCAAGTTGACCAAACACCTTTTGGATGACAACTTTCTTCTACAGGACGCAGCCAAGATCGGAATTTTGAAATAATTGACAAATCTAACGCTCTTGGAAGAAGCATACATTGCCAGGACGCTGTCATTTCTTATACAATTAAAGGAGAGCTACAGAATTGATTTGTATCAATTCTTTTGGCAACGGTAAGCTCTAAATCGAACATTCCGTTCAGATCCAAGTTGACCATACACATTTTGGATGGCAATTTTCTTCTACAGGACTTAGCCACGATCGGAATTTTGAAATAATTGACTAATCTGACGCTCTTGGAAGAAGCAGACATTGTCAGGACGCAGCCATTTCTTATACAATTAAAGGAGAGCTACAGAATTGATTTGTATCAATTCTTTTGGCAACGGTGAGCTCTAAATCGAACATTCCGTTCAGATCCAAGTTGACCAAACACCTTTTGGATGACAATTTTCTTCTACAGGACGCAGCCACGATCGGAATTTTGAAATAATTGACAAATCTAACGCTCTTGGAAGAAGCATACATTGTCAGGACGCAGCCATTTCTTATACAATTAAAGGAAAGCTGCAGAATTGATTTGTATCAATTCTTTTGGCAACGGTGAGCTCTAAATCGAACATTCCGTTCAGATCCAAGTTGACCAAACACCTTTTGGATGACAATTTTCTTCTACAGGACGCAGCCAAGATCGGAATTTTGAAATAATTGACAAATCTAACGCTCTTGGAAGAAGCATACATTGTCAGGACGCAGCCATTTATTACACAATTAAAGGAAAGCTACAGAATTGATTTGTATCAATTCTTTCGGTAACGGTGAGCTCTATATCGAACATTCCGTTCAGATCCAAGTTGACCAAACACATTTTGGATGGCAACTTTCTTGTACAGGACGCAGCCACAATGAGAATTTTGAAATAATTGACAAATCTGACGCTCTTGGAAGAGCTACAGAATTGATTTGTATCAATTCTTTTGGCAACGGTGAGCTCTAAATCGAACATTCCGTTCAGATCCAAGTTGACCAAACACCTTTTGGATGACAATTTTCTTCTACAGGACGCAGCCACGATCGGAATTTTGAAATAATTGACAAATCTAACGCTCTTGGAAGAAGCATACATTGTCAGGACGCTGTCATTTCTTATACAATTAAAGGAGAGCTACATAATTGATTTGTATCAATTCTTTTGGCAACGGTGAGCTCTAAATCGAACATTCCGTTCAGATCCAAGTTGACCATACACATTTTGGATGGCAATTTTCTTCTACAGGACTTAGCCACGATCGGAATTTTGAAATAATTGACTAATCTGACGCTCTTGGAAGAAGCAGACATTGTCAGGACGCAGCCATTTCTTATACAATTAAAGGAGAGCTACAGAATTGACTTGTATCAATTCTTTTGGCAACGGTGAGCTCTAAATCAAACATTCCGTTCAGATCCAAGTAGACCAAACACATTTTGGATGGCAACTTTCTTGTACAGGACGCAGCCACAATGAGAATTTTGAAATAATTGACAAATCTAACGCTCTTGGAAGAAGCATACATTGTCAGGACGCAGCCATTTCTTATACAATTAAAGAAGAGCTACAGAATTGATTTGTATCAATTCTTTTGGCAACAGTGAGCTCTAAATCGTACATTCCGTTCAGATCCAAGTTGACCAAACACATTTTGGATGGCAACTTTCTTGTACAGGACGCAGCCACGATCGGAATTTTGAAATAATTGACAAATCTGACGCTATGGAAGAAGCAAACAGTTTCAGAACACACCCATTTTCCACACAATTAAAAGAGAGCTACAGAATTGATTTGTATCAATTCTTTTCGCAACGGTGAGCTCTAAATCGAACATTCCGTTCAGATCCAAGTTGACCAAACACCTTTTGGATGACAATTTTCTTCTACAGGACGCAGCCACGATCGGAATTTTGAAATAATTGACAAATCTGACGCTCTTGGAAGAAGCAGACATTTTCAGGACGCAACCATTTCTTATACAATTAAAGGAGAGCTACAGAATTGATTTGTATCAATTCTTTTGGCAACGGTGAGCTCTAAATCGAACATTCCGTTCAGATCCAAGTTGACCAAACACATTTTGGATGGCAACTTTCTTGTACAGGACGCAGCCACAATGGGAATTTTGAAATAATTGACAAATCTAACGCTCTTGGAAGAAGCATACATTGTCAGGACGCAGCCATTTATTACACAATTAAAGGAGAGCTACAGAATTGATTTGTATCAATTCTTTTGGCAACGGTGAGCTCTAAATCGAACATTCCGTTCAGATCCAAGTTGACCAAACACCTTTTGGATGACAATTTTCTTCTACAGGACGCAGCCACGATCGGAATTTTGAAATAATTGGCAAATCTGACGCTCTTGGAAGAAGCATACATTGTCAGGACGCAGCCATTTCTTATACAATTAAAGGAAAGCTGCAGAATTGATTTGTATCAATTCTTTTGGCAACGGTGAGCTCTAAATCGAACATTCCGTTCAGATCCAAGTTGACCAAACACCTTTTGGATGACAATTTTCTTCTACAGGACGCAGCCACGATCGGAATTTTGAAATAATTGACAAATCTTACGCTCTTGGAAGAAGCAGACATTGTCAGGACGCAGCCATTTCTTATACAATTAAAGAAGAGCTACAGAATTGATTTGTATCAATTCTTTTGGCAACGGTGAGCTCTAAATCGAACATTCCGTTCAGATCCAAGTTGACCAAACACATTTTGGATGGCAATTTTCTTCTACAGGATGCAGCCACGATCGGAATTTTGAAATAATTGACTAATCTGACGCTCTTGGAAGAAGCACACATTGTCAGGACGCAGCCATTTCTTATACAATTAAAGGAGAGCTACAGAATTGATTTGTATCAATTCTTTTGGCAACGGTGAGCTCTAAATCGAACATTCCGTTCAGATCCAAGTTGACCAAACACCTTTTGGATGACAATTTTCTTCTACAGGACGCAGCCACGATCGGAATTTTGAAATAATTGACAAATCTAACGCTCTTGGAAGAAGCATACATTGTCAGGACGCAGCCATTTCTTATACAATTAAAGGAAAGCTGCAGAATTGATTTGTATCAATTCTTTTGGCAACGGTGAGCTCTAAATCGAACATTCCGTTCAGATCCAAGTTGACCAAACACCTTTTGGATGACAATTTTCTTCTACAGGACGCAGCCACGATCGGAATTTTGAAATAATTGACAAATCTAACGCTCTTGGAAGAAGCATACATTGTCAGGACGCAGCCATTTATTACACAATTAAAGGAGAGCTACAGAATTGATTTGTATCAATTCTTTCGGTAACGGTGAGCTCTATATCGAACATTCCGTTCAGATCCAAGTTGACCAAACACATTTTGGATGGCAACTTTCTTGTACAGGACGCAGCCACAATGAGAATTTTGAAATAATTGACAAATCTGACGCTCTTGGAAGAGCTACAGAATTGATTTGTATCAATTCTTTTGGCAACGGTGAGCTCTAAATCGAACATTCCGTTCAGATCCAAGTTGACCAAACACCTTTTGGATGACAATTTTCTTCTACAGGACGCAGCCACGATCGGAATTTTGAAATAATTGACAAATCTGACGCTCTTGGAAGAAGCATACATTTTCAGGCGCAACCTTTCTTATACAATTAAAGGAGAGCTACAGAATTGATTTGTATCAATTCTTTTGGCAACGGTGAGCTCTAAATCGAACATTCCGTTCAGATCCAAGTTGACCAAACACCTTTTGGATGACAATTTTCTTCTACAGGACGCAGCCACGATCGGAATTTTGAAATAATTGACAAATCTGACGCTCTTGGAAGAAGCATACATTGTCAGGATGCAGCCATTTATTATACAATTAAAGGAAAGCTGCAGAATTGATTTGTATCAATTCTTTTTGCAACGGTGAGCTCTAAATCGAACATTCCGTTCAGATCCAAGTTGACCAAACACCTTTTGGATGACAATTTTCTTCTACAGGACGCAGCCACGATCGGAATTTTGAAATAATTGGCAAATCTGACGCTCTTGGAAGAAGCATACATTGTCAGGACGCAGCCATTTATTACACAATTAAAGGAGAGCTACAGAATTGATTTGTATCAATTCTTTCGGTAACGGTGAGCTCTATATCGAACATTCCGTTCAGATCCAAGTTGACCAAACACATTTTGGATGGCAACTTTCTTGTACAGGACGCAGCCACAATGAGAATTTTGAAATAATTGACAAATCTGACGCTCTTGGAAGAGCTACAGAATTGATTTGTATCAATTCTTTTGGCAACGGTGAGCTCTAAATCGAACATTCCGTTCAGATCCAAGTTGACCAAACACCTTTTGGATGACAATTTTCTTCTACAGGACGCAGCCACGATCGGAATTTTGAAATAATTGACAAATCTAACGCTCTTGGAAGAAGCATACATTGTCAGGACGCAGCCATTTCTTATACAATTAACCCTCCAAAGCTGTTCGGGTCAATATGACCCGAAGCGCACATTTCAAACACCTTTATCATCACTTCAAAATACTGATGAACTGATAATTTTGACTGACTAAGTATGTTCTATGAAAATAATGATCGAATTAACGACAATAAATAAAAAATTGAGTTTTAAAAATCGGTTAAGTTGGAAATGAAGTACAGCTGAGCAAAGCCAAAACTGGATGTCGTTTTTTAAAGTAAGATTTTTTTTCTACCGGAAGATCTGTGATGGCGATCAAAACTTTCATTGGACCCCAACATATCTATACATCGTCGGATAGATGGATTCTTGACGATTTCAAACATCAATAAAACACTTGAATACAGAAAAGCTGTCAGAAGTTATGAGTATTTTAAAAATAAAATTGATTTTTCGGACTTTTTACTTTCTAAACCAGTTTCTGATAACCTGGTAATACATATCGACTTTATTTTGAAATGTTGAGTTATAAGAATAAATTACCTACACAATGAATATAATATCATCAAAATCGGTTTACATTCACAGCCAGGAGAACGAAATCAAACTACAACTCAAATTTCTCCGAAACGGATATTTAGCGAACGGCTTTGGAAGGTTAAAGAAGAGCTACAGAATTGATTTGTATCAATTCTTTTGGCAACGGTGAGCTCTAAATCGAACATTCCGTTCAGATCCAAGTTGACCAAACACCTTTTGGATGACAATTTTCTTCTACAGGACGCAGCCACGATCGGAATTTTGAAATAATTGACAAATCTGACGCTCTTGGAAGAAGCATACATTTTCAGGCGCAACCATTTCTTATACAATTAAAGGAGAGCTACAGAATTGATTTGTATCAATTCTTTTGGCAACGGTGAGCTCTAAATCGAACATTCCGTTCAGATCCAAGTTGACCAAACACATTTTGGATGGCAATTTTCTTCGACAGGACGCAGCCACGATCGGAATTTTGAAATAATTGACAAATCTGACGCTCTTGGAAGAAGCATACATTGTCAGGACGCAGCCATTTCTTGTAAAGTTTAAGGAGAGCTACAGAATTGATTTGTATCAATTCTTTTGGCAACGGTGAGCCATTTATTACACAATTAAAGGAGAGCTACAGAATTGATTTGTATCAATTCTTTCGGCAACGGTGAGCTCTAAATCGAACATTCCGTTCAGATCCAAGTTGACCAAACACATTTTGGATGGCAACTTTCTTGTACAGGACGCAGCCACAATGAGAATTTTGAAATAATTGACAAATCTGACGCTTTTGGAAGAGCTACAGAATTGATTTGTATCAATTCTTTTGGCAACGGTGAGCTCTAAATCGAACATTCCGTTCAGATCCAAGTTGACCAAACACCTTTTGGATGACAATTTTCTTCTACAGGACGCAGCCACGATCGGAATTTTGAAATAATTGACAAATCTAACGCTCTTGGAAGAAGCATACATTGTCAGGACGCAGCCATTTCTTATACAATTAAAGGAGAGCTACAGAATTGATTTGTATCAATTCTTTTGGCAACGGTGAGCTCTAAATCGAACATTCCGTTCAGATCCAAGATGACCAAACACCTTTTGGATGACAATTTTCTTCTACAGGACGCAGCCACGATCGGAATTTTGAAATAATTGACAAATCTGACGCTCTTGGAAGAAGCATACATTTTCAGGACGCAACCATTTCTTATACAATTAAAGGAGAGCTACAGAATTGATTTGTATCAATTCTTTTGGCAACGGTGAGCTCTAAATCGAACATTCCGTTCAGATCCAAGTTGACCAAACACATTTTGGATGGCAATTTTCTTCTACAGGACGCAGCCACGATCGGAATTTTGAAATAATTGACAATTCTGACGCTATGGAAGAAGCAAACAGTTTCAGCACACACCCATTTTCCACACAATTAAAAGAGAGCTCCAGAATTGATTTGTATCAATTCTTTTGGCAACGGTGAGCTCTAAATCGAACATTCCGTTCAGATCCAAGTTGACCAAACACCTTTTGAATGACAATTTTCTTCTACAGGACGCAGCCACGATCGGAATTTTGAAATAATTGACAAATCTGACGCTCTTGGAAGAAGCATACATTTTCAGGACGCAACCATTTCTTATACAATTAAAGGAGAGCTACAGAATTGATTTGTATCAATTCTTTTGGCAACGGTGAGCTCTAAATCGAACATTCCGTTCAGATCCAAGTTGACCAAACACATTTTGGATGGCAATTTTCTTCTACAGGACGCAGCCACGATCGGAATTTTGAAATAATTGACAAATCTGACGCTCTTGGAAGAAGCAGACATTGTCAGGACGCAGTCATTTCTTATACAATTAAAGGAGAGCTACAGAATTGATTTGTATCAATTCTTTTGGCAACGGTGAGCTCTAAATCGAACATTCCGTTCAGATCCAAGTTGACCAAACACATTTTGGATGGCAACTTTCTTGTACAGGACGCAGCCACAATGAGAATTTTGAAATAATTGACAAATCTGACGCTCTTGGAAGAAGCAGACATTGTCAGGACGCAGCCATATCTTATACAATTAAAGGAGAGCTACAGAATTGATTTGTATCAATTCTTTTGGCAACGGTGAGCTCTAAATCGAACATTCCGTTTAGATCCAAGTTGACCAAACACATTTTGGATGGCAATTTTCTTCTACAGGATGCAGCCACGATCGGAATTTTGAAATAATTGACTAATCTGACGCTCTTGGAAGAAGCATACATTGTCAGGACGCAGCCATTTCTTATACAATTAAAGGAGAGCTACAGAATTGATTTGTATCAATTCTTTTGGCAACGGTGAGCTCTAAATCGAACATTCCGTTCAGATCCAAGTTGACCAAACACCTTTTGGATGACAATTTTCTTCTACAGGACGCAGCCACGATCAAAATTTTGAAATAATTGACAAATCTAACGCTCTTGGAAGAAGCATACATTGTCAGGACGCAGCCATTTCTTATACAATTAAAGGAGAGCTACAGAATTGACTTGTATCAATCCTTTTGGCAACGGTGAGCTCTAAATCAAACATTCCGTTCAGATCCAAGTAGACCAAATACATTTTGGATGGCAACTTTCTTGTACAGGACGCAGCCACAATGAGAATTTTGAAATAATTGGCAAATCTGACGCTCTTGGATAAAGCAGACATTGTCAGGACGCAGCCATATCTTATACAATTGAAGGACAGCTACAGAATTGATTTGTATCAATTCTTTTGGCAACGGTGAGCTCTAAATCGAACATTCCGTTCAGTTCCAAGTTGACCTAACACATTTTGGATGGCAATTTTCTTCTACAGGACGCAGCCACGATCGGAATTTTGAAATAATTGGCAAATCTGACGCTATGGAAGAAGCAAACAGTTTCAGCACACACCCATTTTCCACACAATTAAAAGAGAGCTACAGAATTGATTTGTATCAATTCTTTTGGCAACGGTGAGCTCTAAATCGAACATTCCGTTCAGATCCAAGTTGACCAAACACCTTTTGGATGACAATTTTCTTCTACAGGACGCAGCCACGATCGGAATTTTGAAATAATTGACAAATCTGACGCTCTTGGAAGAAGCATACATTTTCAGGACGCAACCATTTCTTATACAATTAAAGGAGAGCTACAGAATTGATTTGTATCAATTCTATTGGCAACGGTGAGCTCTAAATCGAACATTGCGTTCAGATCCAAGTTGACCAAACACATTTTGGATGGCAATTTTCTTCGACAGGACGCAGCCACGATCGGAATTTTCAAATAATTGACAGATCTGACGCTCTTGGAAGAAGCATACATTGTCAGGACGCAGCCATTTCTTGTACAGTTAAAGGAGAGCTACAGAATTGATTTGTATCAATTCTTTTGGCAACGGTGAGCTCTAAATCGAACATTCCGTTCAGATCCAAGTTGACCAAACACATTTTGGATGGCAACTTTCTTGTACAGGACGCAGCCACAATAAGAATTTTGAAATAATTGACAAATCTGACGCTCTTGGAAGAAGCAGACATTGTCAGGACGCAGCCATTTCTTATACAATTAAAGGAGAGCTACAGAATTGATTTGTATCAATTCTTTTGGCAACGGTGAGCTCTAAATCGAACATTCCGTTCAGATCCAAGTTGACCAAACACATTTTGGATGGCAATTTTCTTCTACAGGATGCAGCCACGATCGGAATTTTGAAATAATTGACTAATCTGACGCTCTTGGAAGAAGCATACATTGTCAGGACGCAGCCATTTCTTATACAATTAAAGGAGAGCTACAGAATTGATGTGTATCAATTCTTTTGGCAACGGTGAGCTATAAATCGAACATTCCGTTCAGATCCAAGTTGACCAAACACATTTTGGATGGCAACTTTCTTGTACAGGACGCAGCCACAATGAGAATTTTGAAATAATTGACAAATCTGACGCTCTTGGAAGAAGCAGACATTGTCAGGACGCAGCCATATCTTATACAATTAAAGGAGAGCTACAGAATTGATTTGTATCAATTCTTTTGGCAACGGTGAGCTCTAAATCGAACATTCCGTTTAGATCCAAGTTGACCAAACACATTTTGGATGGCAATTTTCTTCTACAGGATGCAGCCACGATCGGAATTTTGAAATAATTGACTAATCTGACGCTCTTGGAAGAAGCATACATTGTCAGGACGCAGCCATTTCTTATACAATTAAAGGAGAGCTACAGAATTGATTTGTATCAATTCTTTTGGCAACGGTGAGCTCTAAATCGAACATTCCGTTCAGATCCAAGTTGACCAAACACCTTTTGGATGACAATTTTCTTCTACAGGACGCAGCCACGATCGGAATTTTGAAATAATTGACAAATCTAACGCTCTTGGAAGAAGCATACATTGTCAGGACGCAGCCATTTCTTATACAATTAAAGGAGAGCTACAGAATTGATTTGTATCATTTCAAAGTAGTCGAAGATTCCTTTGAATTCAGCTACAGTATTTGAAAGACCCAAATACTAGTATTTCACTAGCTACTTGCTAGCATCCTCAGTGGGTTATCGACTGAAGAAAGTGTATCATATCCCTCCCTTAAATTGTCCAAGCTAGGTAGCTCTGAATTATTTGTAGGTAAAAAGAACCTTCGAATGCTCGGCAAATGTGCCGTTGTCAGTTTCTTGGGCCTACCTACCCTTTTCTGGGTGTTGTCAGGTAGATTATTATTGTTACCCGCCCTATTTTGGGCGTTGTCAGGTAAATTATATTTCTTCCTACCTAAGAACTTGAACAGCCAACTATGACCTGGTCCGTTGTCTCCGTTCAACAGTTTAGCTGAATTTTGATTGAAAATTTCAATACTTTCCGCTACATCTAACTTCAGCGAATTACTGTTCAACGATCGAAGTAAAGAAATATTTTCTTGATCGATCAAATGGCCTGTTTCACAGATGTGTAATGCTACTGAAGATCTAGGATTCTGTGAAGGGAGAACTTTTTTCTTCGAATCTGATTTGGCAATTGCCAAATGTTCTTCGAATCTCTCTATTAACTTCCTTTTTGTTTGTCCAATGTATACCTTATCACAGTCAGAACAACTGATCTTGTACACACCGGATCTATGCAAAAGTTCCACCGGATCTTTTGTTGATCCTAAAATGGATTTCAATTGATTATTGGAACTACTAAAAACCAATTCAATATCAAATTTTGTTAACTTGGATCGTAATTCAAGAGCATTGAAGCTATTAAATTCCATCGATCTCCATTGAAACTCGTTTTGAATTGGAGTTAAAGTAGTGAAGGATTTTCTCTGAAGAATTTTTTGTTTTTTGTTGATGATGGCTTGAATAGAACTGGATTGGTATCCATTCTTATTAGCCGTTTGGAAGATATATTGAAGTTCCTTTTCTTCCCCTTCTTTTGAGAGAGGAATCGAATTCATTCTGTGGATCATATGATGGAAAGCGGCCATCTTATGTCCTAATGAATGATTAGAGGTGCTCGGGATAACCCTCATAGTATTGGTTGGTTTCCTGTAAATCTCAAAATTGAAAAGATTATCTTCTCTCTTTATGAGAACGTCCAGGAAAGGGATTTTCTTATCCTCTTCCACTTCACAAGTGAACTTGATATTCTTATGTAAACCATTTATGGCTGTCAGGAGTTCCTCAAGAAAATCTTTGTTTACTACACAGAAAATATCGTCGACGTATCTCCACCATTTTTCGGGTAGTAAATCCTGTTTTTCAAGAGTTTCCTCCAAGTGAGCCATAAACAGTTCACAAAGAAACGGAGACAACGGGTTTCCCATTGGAGCCCCTTTTGTCTGTCTATAGAACAGATCCCTAAACTTGAAATATGTCTGTCCCATACACAAGTCAACAAGTTTACAACAGTTACATAGTGGCAGCGCTTGGAGACTCAAAGTGCGAAACTACAAGAAACTTGTTGACTTGTGTATGGGACAGACATATTTCAAGTTTAGGGATCTGTTCTATAGACAGACAAAAGGGGCTCCAATGGGAAACCCGTTGTCTCCGTTTCTTTGTGAACTGTTTATGGCTCACTTGGAGGAAACTCTTGAAAAACAGGATTTACTACCCGAAAAATGGTGGAGATACGTCGACGATATTTTCTGTGTAGTAAACAAAGATTTTCTTGAGGAACTCCTGACAGCCATAAATGGTTTACATAAGAATATCAAGTTCACTTGTGAAGTGGAAGAGGATAAGAAAATCCCTTTCCTGGACGTTCTCATAAAGAGAGAAGATAATCTTTTCAATTTTGAGATTTACAGGAAACCAACCAATACTATGAGGGTTATCCCGAGCACCTCTAATCATTCATTAGGACATAAGATGGCCGCTTTCCATCATATGATCCACAGAATGAATTCGATTCCTCTCTCAAAAGAAGGGGAAGAAAAGGAACTTCAATATATCTTCCAAACGGCTAATAAGAATGGATACCAATCCAGTTCTATTCAAGCCATCATCAACAAAAAACAAAAAATTCTTCAGAGAAAATCCTTCACTACTTTAACTCCAATTCAAAACGAGTTTCAATGGAGATCGATGGAATTTAATAGCTTCAATGCTCTTGAATTACGATCCAAGTTAACAAAATTTGATATTGAATTGGTTTTTAGTAGTTCCAATAATCAATTGAAATCCATTTTAGGATCAACAAAAGATCCGGTGGAACTTTTGCATAGATCCGGTGTGTACAAGATCAGTTGTTCTGACTGTGATA
>NC_073693.1:182364301-182385269 GCF_029784155.1 Uranotaenia lowii | reverse complement strand
TCAAAATTCCGATCGTGGCTGCGTCCCGTAGAAGAAAATTGTCATCCAAAAGGTGTTTGGTCAACTTGGATCTGAAGGGAATGTTCGATTTAGAGCTCACCGTTGCTAAAAGAATTGATACAAATCAATTCTGTAGCTCTCCTTTAATTGTATAAGAAATGGTTGCGTCCTGACAATGTATGCTTCTTCCAAGAGCGTTAGATTTGTCAATTATTTCAAAATTCCGATCGTGGCTGCATCCTGTAGAAGAAAATTGCCATCCAAAATGTGTTTGGTCAACTTGGATCTGAACGGAATGTTCGATTTAGAGCTCACCGTTGCCAAAAGAATTTATACAAATCAATTCTGTAGCTCTCCTTTAATTGTATAAGAAATGACTGCGTCCTGACAATGTCTGCTTCTTCCAAGAGCGTCAGATTTGTCAATTATTTCAAAATTCTCATTGTGGCTGCGTCCTGTACAAGAAAGTTGCCATCCAAAATGTGTTTGGTCAACTTGGATCTGAACGGAATGTTCGATTTAGAGCTCACCGTTGCTAAAAGAATTGATACAAATCAATTCTGCAGCTTTCCTTTAATTGTATAAGAAATGGCTGCGTCCTGACAATGTATGCTTCTTCCAAGAGCGTTAGATTTGTCAATTATTTCAAAATTCCGATCGTGGCTGCGTCCTGTAGAAGAAAATTGTCATCCAAAAGGTGTTTGGTCAACTTGGATCTGAACGGAATGTTCGATTTAGAGCTCACCGTTGCCAAAAGAATTGATACAAATCAATTCTGTAGCTCTCCTTTAATTGTATAAGAAATGGCTGCGTCCTGACAATGTGTGCTTCTTCCAAGAGCGTCAGATTTGTCAATTATTTCAAAATTCCGATCGTGGCTGCGTCCTGTAGAAGAAAATTGTCATCCAAAAGGTGTTTGGTCAACTTGGATCTGAACGGAATGTTCGATTTAGAGCTCACCGTTGCCAAAAGAATTGATACAAATCAATTCTGCAGCTTTCCTTTAATTGTATAAGAAATGGCTGCGTCCTGACAATGTATGCTTCTTCCAAAAGCGTCAGATTTGCCAATTATTTCAAAATTCCGATCGTGGCTGCGTCCTGTAGAAGAAAATTGTCATCCAAAAGGTGTTTGGTCAACTTGGATCTGAACGGAATGTTCGATTTAGAGCTCACCGTTGCCAAAAGAATTGATACAAATCAATTCTGCAGCTTTCCTTTAATTGTATAAGAAATGGCTGCGTCCTGACAATGTATGCTTCTTCCAAGAGCGTTAGATTTGTCAATTATTTCAAAATTCCGATCGTGGCTGCGTCCTGTAGAAGAAAATTGTCATCCAAAAGGTGTTTGGTCAACTTGGATCTGAACGGAATGTTCGATTTAGAGCTCACCGTTGCCAAAAGAATTGATACAAATCAATTCTGTAGCTCTCCTTTAATTGTATAAGAAATGGCTGCGTCCTGACAATGTGTGCTTCTTCCAAGAGCGTCAGATTTGTCAATTATTTCAAAATTCCGATCGTGGCTGCGTCCTGTAGAAGAAAATTGTCATCCAAAAGGTGTTTGGTCAACTTGGATCTGAACGGAATGTTCGATTTAGAGCTCACCGTTGCCAAAAGAATTGATACAAATCAATTCTGTAGCTCTCTTTTAATTGTGTGGAAAATGGGTGTGTGCTGAAACTGTTTGCTTCTTCCATAGCGTCAGATTTGTCAATTATTTCAAAATTCCGATCGTGGCTGCGTCCTGTAGAAGAAAATTGCCATCTAAAATGTGTTAGGTCAACTTGGATCTGAACGGAATGTACGATTTAGAGCTCACCGTTGCCAAAAGAATTGATACAAATCAATTCTGTAGCTCTCCTTTAATTGTGTAATAAATGGCTGCGTCCTGACAATGTATGCTTCTTCCAAGAGCGTCAGATTTGCCAATTATTTCGAAATTCCGAACGTGGCTGCGTCCTGTAGAAGAAAATTGCCATCCAAAATGTGTTTGGTCAACTTGGATCTGAACGGAATGTTCGATTTAGAGCTCACCGTTGCCAAAAGAATTGATACAAATCAATTCTGTAGCTCTCCTTTAATTGTATAAGAAATGGCTGCGTCCTGACAATGTGTGCTTCTTCCAAGAGCGTCAGATTAGTCAATTATTTCAAAATTCCGATCGTGGCTGCATCCTGTAGAAGAAAATTGCCATCCAAAATGTGTTTGGTCAACTTGGATCTGAACGGAATGTTCGATTTAGAGCTCACCGTTGCCAAAAGAATTGATACAAATCAATTCTGTAGCTCTCCTTTAATTGTATAAGAAATGGCTGCGTCCTGACAATGTGTGCTTCTTCCAAGAGCGTCAGATTAGTCAATTATTTCGAAATTCCGATCGTGGCTGCGTCCTGTAGAAGAAAATTGCCATCCAAAATGTGTTTGGTCAACTTGGATCTGAACGAAATGTTCGATTTAGAGCTCACCGTTGCCAAAAGTATTGATACAAATCAATTCTGTAGCTCTCCTTCATTTGTGTGGAAAATGGCTGTGTGCTGAAACTGTCTGCTTCTTCCAAAGCGTCAGATTTGGCAGTTTTTTCAAAATTCCGATCGTGGCTGCGTCCTGTAGAAGATATTTGCCATCCAAAATGTGTTTGGTCTACTTGGATCTGAACGCAATGTTCGATTTAGAGCTCATTGTTGCCAAAAGAATTGATACAAATCAATTCTGTAGCTCTCCTTTAATTGTATAATAAATGGCAAGAGCGTCAGATTTGCCAATTGTTTCAAAATTCCGATCGTGGCTGCGTCCTGTAGAAGAAAATTGCCATCCAAAATGTGTTTGGCCAACTTGGATCTGAACGGAATGTTCGATTTAGAGCTCACCGTTGCCAAAAAAATTAATACAAATCAATTCTGTAGCTCTCCTTTAATTGTACAAGAAATGGCTGCGTCCTGACAATGTATGCTTCTTCCAAGAGCGTTAGATTTGTCAATTATTTCAAAATTCCGATCGTGGCTGCGTCCTGTAGAAGAAAATTGTCATCCAAAATGTGTTTGGTCAACTTGGATCTGAACGGAATGTTCGATTTAGAGCTCACCGTTGCCAAAAGAATTGATACAAATCAATTCTGTAGCTCTCCTTTAATTGTATAAGAAATGGCTGCGTCCTGACAATGTATGCTTCTTCCAAGAGCGTTAGATTTGTCAATTATTTCAAAATTCCGATCGTGGCTGCGTCCTATAGAAGAAAATTGTCATCCAAAAGGTGTTTGGTCAACTTGGATCTGAACGGAATGTTCGATTTAGAGCTCACCGTTGCCAAAAGAATTGATACAAATCAATTCTGTAGCTCTCCTTTAATTGTATAAGAAATGGCTGCGTCCTGACAATGTATGCTTCTTCCAAGAGCGTTAGATTTGTCAATTATTTCAAAATTCCGATCGTGGCTGCGTCCTGTAGAAGAAAATTGTCATCCAAAATGTGTTTGGTCAACTTGGATCTGAACGGAATGTTCGATTTAGAGCTCACCGTTGCCGAAAGAATTGATACAAATCAATTCTGTAGCTCTCCTTTAATTGTGTAATAAATGGCTTTGTCCTGACAATGTATGCTTCTTCCAAGAGCGTCAGATTTGGCAGTTTTTTCAAAATTCCGATCGTGGCTGCGTCCTGTAGAATAAAATTGCCATCCAAAATGTGTTTGGTCAACTTGGATCTGAACGGAATGTTCGATTTAGAGCTCACCGTTGCCAAAAGAATTGATACAAATCAATTCTGTAGCTCTCCTTTAATTGTATAAGAAATGGCTGCGTCCTGACAATGTATGCTTCTTCCAAGAGCGTTAGATTTGTCAAATATTTCAAAATTCCGATCGTGGCTGCGTCCTTTAGAAGAAAATTGTCATCCAAAAGGTGTTTGGTCAACTTGGATCTGAACGGAGTGTTCGATTTAGAGCTCACCGTTGCCAAAATAATTGATACAAATCAATTCTGCAGCTTTCCTTTAATTGTATAAGAAATGGCTGCGTCCTGACAATGTATGCTTCTTCCAAGAGCGTTAGATTTGTCAATTATTTCAAAATTCCGATCGTGGCTGCGTCCTGTAGAAGAAAATTGTCATCCAAAAGGTGTTTGGTCAACTTGGATCTGAACGGAATGTTCGATTTAGAGCTCACCGTTGCCAAAAGAATTGATACAAATCAATTCTGTAGCTCTCCTTTAATTGTATAAGAAATGGCTGCATCCTGACAATGTGTGCTTCTTCCAAGAGCGTCAGATTAGTCAATTATTAATAATGTTCGCTTTAGAGCTCACCGTTGCCAAAAGAATTGATACAAATCAATTCTGTAGCTCTCCTTTAATTGTATAAGAAATGGCTGCGTCCTGACAATGTCTGCTTCTTCCAAGAGCGTCAGATTTGTCAATTATTTCAAAATTCCCATTGTGGCTGCGTCCTGTACAAGAAAATTGCCATCCAAAATGTGTTTGGTCAACTTGGATCTGAACGGAATGTTCGATTTAGAGCTCACCGTTGCCAAAAGAATTGATACAAATCAATTCTGTAGCTCTCCTTTAATTGTATAAGAAATGGTTGCGTCCTGAAAATGTATGCTTCTTCCAAGAGCGTCAGATTTGTCAATTATTTCAAAATTCCGATCGTGGCTGCGTCCTGTAGAAGAAAATTGTCATCCAAAAGGTGTTTGGTCAACTTGGATCTGAACGGAATGTTCGATTTAGAGCTCACCGTTGCCAAAAGAATTGATACAAATCAATTCTGTAGCTCTCTTTTAATTGTGTGGAAAATGGGTGTGTGCTGAAACTGTTTGCTTCTTCCATAGCGTCAGATTTGTCAATTATTTCAAAATTCCGATCGTGGCTGCGTCCTGTAGAGGAAAATTGCCATCCAAAATGTGTTAGGTCAACTTGGATCTGAACGGAATGTTCGATTTAGAGCTCACCGTTGCCAAAAGAATTGATACAAATTAATTCTGTAGCTGTCCTTCAATTGTATAAGACATGGCTGCGTCCTGACAATGTCTGCTTTATCCAAGAGCGTCAGATTTGCCAATTATTTCAAAATTCTCATTTTGGCTGCGTCCTGTACAAGAAAGTTGCCATCCAAAATGTGTTTGGTCTCCTTGGATCTGAACGGAATGTTTGATTTAGAGCTCACCGTTGCCAAAAGAATTGATACAAGTCAATTCTGTAGCTCTCCTTTAATTGTATAAGAAATGGCTGCGTCCTGACAATGTCTGCTTCTTCCAAGAGCGTCAGATTTGTCAATTATTTCAAAATTCCGATCGTGGCTAAGTCCTGTAGAAGAAAATTGCCATCCAAAATGTGTATGGTCAACTTGGATCTGAACGGAATGTTCGATTTAGAGCTCACCGTTGCCAAAAGAATTGATACACGCAGAAAAATAGAAATTAGTTTCAAAGGAAAGTGCCGCAAAAACAAAGGATTTTTTCCTTTGATTTTGGGACAAACAAAAATTCCTTTGATTCAAATGCATTTTCTTTTGTTTCAAAGAAATGCTTTCCTTTGAATCAAAACTTTTTCTTTGTTCCAAATAACATAATGCTTTTGATTCAAAAGCCTTTTCGTTTAATTTTATGAAATTTTCGTTTATTCCAACGTTATTTGGGTTTCAATTTTAAAGCATTTGTTCTTCAATTCTATGTTTTGTTTCTAAAAATTCTAGTACTACATATATATATATATTAATTTTCGTCCAATTGGAAATAAAAAGAAATAATTTATTGTTTAAAAACATTTATTTATTTGTAAGTTCATGTTCACACAGTCGATTTTTCCAGAGTTTTGAACCGGCACATCTGTAAATAAAGAGGAGAACAAAATGTACACAAATATGTAACAATAAAATAAATTAAAATTATTTATTGCATGAATGGAAAGTACTTACTGAACGATGTTTGTTGGCGGACAGTTCCTTTCGAACAATTCATGAAAGGTTTAGACGCCAGATGGATCCTTGGACCGGATCGGAAGCGATTAGTTGGATGAATGGTTGCCCTGAAAAAGTTTGTTAGGTTGACGGTTTATTTGAAATTAAATTGATTTTGATAGACCTACCTAGGAGTCCACTATCGTTTGGCCTCTAGTTGTCAAGACTTTCCTACGCCGGATCTTGTGATTTCGGTGCTGTCTGACTGTTGCGCGGCATGAGATGAAATGGTCTGACTGGTTGTCGGAAAAACTTCTCGCCGACCCGTTCACTAAACAGAAGCTAATGAAGATGTGTCGACTGTTTGACGAAAAAATACTTTGATTCAAAAGAAAATTCATCTAAATCAATGAATTTTTACATTGATTCAGAGTCGAAAAAAAAATTTCTTGAATTTAATTTAAATCTTTTGATTTAAAAATTTGGAACATTGGTTTAATGAAATAAAAATTCGGTTCAATTTAAAATTTACTTGAATTAAGGAAAATGGATTTTGTTTCAATGTACATGAGGTTTTTGAAACAAAGATGTATTTTTTTTATCTCAATGGCACTACTTTTCGCTGCGTGTACAAATCAATTCTGTAGCTCTCCTTTAATTGTATAAGAAATGACAGCGTCCTGACAATGTATGCTTCTTCCAAGAGCGTTAGATTTGTCAATTATTTCAAAATTCCGATCGTGGCTGCGTCCTGTAGAAGAAAATTGTCATCTAAAAGGTGTTTGGTCAACTTGGATCTGAACGGAATGTTCGATTTAGAGCTCACCGTTGCCAAAAGAATTGATACAAATCAATTCTGTAGCTCTTCCAAGAGCGTCAGATTTGTCAATTATTTCAAAATTCTCATTGTGGCTGCGTCCTGTACAAGAAAGTTGCCATCCAAAATGTGTTTGGTCAACTTGGATCTGAACGGAATGTTCGATATAGAGCTCACCGTTACCGAAAGAATTGATACAAATCAATTCTGTAGCTCTCCTTTAATTGTGTAATAAATGGCTGCGTCCTGACAATGTATGCTTCTTCCAAGAGCGTCAGATTTGCCAATTATTTCAAAATTCCGATCGTGGCTGCGTCCTGTAGAAGAAAATTGCCATCCAAAATGTGTTTGGTCAACTTGGATCTGAACGGAATGTTCGATTTAGAGCTCACCGTTGCCAAAAGAATTGATACAAATCAATTCTGTAGCTCACCTTTAATTGTATAAGAAATGGCTGCGTCCTGACAATGTATGCTTCTTCCAAGAGCGTTAGATTTGTCAATTATTTTAAAATTCAGATCGTGGCTGCGTCCTGTAGAAGAAAATTGTCATCCAAAAGGTGTTTGGTCAACTTGGATCTGAACGGAATGTTCGATTTAGAGCTCACCGTTGCCAAAAGAATTGATACAAATCAATTCTGTAGCTCTTCCAAGAGCGTCAGATTTGTCAATTATTTCAAAATTCTCATTGTGGCTGCGTCCTGTACAAGAAAGTTGCCATCCAAAATGTGTTAGGTCAACTTGGATCTGAACGGAATGTTCGATATAGAGCTCACCGTTACCGAAAGAATTGATACAAATCAATTCTGTAGCTCCCCTTTAATTGTGTAATAAATGGCTGCGTCCTGACAATGTATGCTTCTTCCAAGAGCGTCAGATTTGCCAATTATTTCAAAATTCCGATCGTGGCTGCGTCCTGTAGAAGAAAATTGCCATCCAAAATGTGTTTGGTCAACTTGGATCTGAACGGAATGTTCGATTTAGAGCTCACCATTGCCAAAAGAATTGATACAAATCAATTCTGTAGCTCTCCTTTAATTGTATAAGAAATGGCTGCGTCCTGACAATGTATGCTTCTTCCAAGAGCGTTAGATTTGTCAATTATTTCAAAATTCCGATCGTGGCTGCGTCCTGTAGAAGAAAATTGTCATCCAAAAGGTGTTTGGTCAACTTGGATCTGAACGGAATGTTCGACCGTTGCCAAAAGAATTAATACAAATAAATTCTGCAGCTTTCCTTTAATTGTATAAGAAATGGCTGCGTCCTGACAATGTATGCTTCTTCCAAGAGCGTTAGATTTGTCAATTATTTCAAAATTCCGATCGTGGCTGCGTCCTGTAGAAGAAAATTGTCATCCAAATGGTGTTTGGTCAACTTGGATCTGAACGGAATGTTCGATTTAGAGCTCACCGTTGCCAAAAGAATTGATACAAATCAATTCTGTAGCTCTCCTTTAATTGTATAAGAAATGGCTGCGTCCTGACAATGTGTGCTTCTTCCAAGAGCGTCAGATTTGTCAATTATTTCAAAATTCCGATCGTGGCTGCATCCTGTAGAAGAAAATTGCCATCCAAAATGTGTTTGGTCAACTTGGATCTGAACGGAATGTTCGATTTAGAGCTCACCGTTGCCAAAAGAATTGATACAAATCAATTCTGTAGCTCTCCTTTAATTGTATAAGAAATGGCTGCGTCCTGACAATGTCTGCTTCTTCCAAGAGCGTCAGATTTGTCAATTATTTCAAAATTCCGATCGTGGCTGCGTCCTGTAGAAGAAAATTGTCATCCAAAAGGTGTTTGGTCAACTTGGATCTGAACGGAATGTTCGATTTAGAGCTCACCGTTGCCAAAAGAATTGATACAAATCAATTCTGTAGCTCTCTTTTAATTGTGTGGAAAATGGGTGTGTGCTGAAACTGTTTGCTTCTTCCATAGCGTCAGATTTGTCAATTATTTCAAAATTCCGATCGTGGCTGCGTCCTGTAGAAGAAAATTGCCATCTAAAATGTGTTAGGTCAACTTGGATCTGAACGGAATGTTCGATTTAGAGCTCACCGTTGCCAAAAGAATTGATACAAATTAATTCTGTAGCTGTCCTTCAATTGTATAAGACATGGCTGCGTCCTGACAATGTCTGCTTTATCCAAGAGCGTCAGATTTGCCAATTATTTCAAAATTCTCATTGTGGCTGCGTCCTGTACAAGAAAGTTGCCATCCAAAATGTGTTTGGTCTACTTGGATCTGAACGGAATGTTCGATTTAGAGCTCACCGTTGCCAAAAGAATTGATACAAATCAATTCTGTAGCTCTCCTTTAATTGTATAAGAAATGGCTGCGTCCTGACAATGTATGCTTCTTCCAAGAGCGTTAGATTTGTCAATTATTTTAAAATTCCGATCGTGGCTGCGTCCTGTAGAAGAAAATTGTCATCCAAAAGGTGTTTGGTCAACTTGGATCTGAACGGAATGTTCGATTTAGAGCTCACCGTTGCCAAAAGAATTGATACAAATCAATTCTGTAGCTCTTCCAAGAGCGTCAGATTTGTCAATTATTTCAAAATTCTCATTGTGGCTGCGTCCTGTACAAGAAAGTTGCCATCCAAAATGTGTTTGGTCAACTTGGATCTGAACGGAATGTTCGATATAGAGCTCACCGTTACCGAAAGAATTGATACAAATCAATTCTGTAGCTCTCCTTTAATTGTGTAATAAATGGCTGCGTCCTGACAATGTATGCTTCTTCCAAGAGCGTCAGATTTGCCAATTATTTCAAAATTCCGATCGTGGCTGCGTCCTGTAGAAGAAAATTGCCATCCAAAATGTGTTTGGTCAACTTGGATCTGAACGGAATGTTCGATTTAGAGCTCACCGTTGCCAAAAGAATTGATACAAATCAATTCTGTAGCTCTCCTTTAATTGTATAAGAAATGGCTGCGTCCTGACAATGTATGCTTCTTCCAAGAGCGTCAGATTTGTCAATTATTTCAAAATTCCGATCGTGGCTGCGTCCTGTAGAAGAAAATTGTCATCCAAAAGGTGTTTGGTCAACTTGGATCTGAACGGAATGTTCGATTTAGAGCTCACCGTTGCCAAAAGAATTGATACAAATCAACTCTGCAGCTTTCCTTTAATTGTATAAAAAATGGCTGCGTCCTGACAATGTATGCTTCTTCCAAGAGCGTCAGATTTGTCAATTATTTCAAAATTCCGATCGTGGCTGCGTCCTGTAGAAGAAAATTGTCATCCAAAAGGTGTTTGGTCAACTTGGATCTGAACGGAATGTTCGATTTAGAGCTCACCGTTGCCAAAAGAATTGATACAAATAAATTCTGCAGCTTTCCTTTAATTGTATAAGAAATGGCTGCGTCCTGACAATGTATGCTTCTTCCAAGAGCGTCAGATTTGTCAATTATTTCAAAATTCCGATCGTGGCTGCGTCCTGTAGAAGAAAATTGTCATCGAAATGGTGTTTGGTCAACTTGGATCTGAACGGAATGTTCGATTTGCCATCCAAAATGTGTTTGGTCTACTTGGATCTGAACGGAATGTTTGATTTAGAGCTCACCGTTGCCAAAAGAATTGATACAAGTCAATTCTGTAGCTCTCCTTTAATTGTATAAGAAATGGCTGCGTCCTGACAATGTCTGCTTCTTCCAAGAGCGTCAGATTAGTCAATTATTTCAAAATTCCGATCGTGGCTAAGTCCTGTAGAAGAAAATTGCCATCCAAAATGTGTATGGTCAACTTGGATCTGAACGGAATGTTCGATTTAGAGCTCACCGTTGCCAAAAGAATTGATACAAATCAATTCTGTAGCTCTCCTTTAATTGTATAAGAAATGGCTGCGTCCTGACAATGTCTGCTTCTTCCAGGAGCGTCAGATTTGTCAATTATTTCAAAATTCTTATTGTGGCTGCGTCCTGTACAAGAAAGTTGCCATCCAAAATGTGTTTGGTTAACTTGGATCTGAACGGAATGTTCGATTTAGAGCTCACCGTTGCCAAAAGAATTGATACACATCAATTCTTCAGCTCTCCTTTAATTGTATAAGAAATAGCTGCGTCCTGACAATGTATGCTTCTTCCAAGAGCGTTAGATTTGTCAATTATTTCAAAATTTCGATCGTGGCTGCGTCCTGTAGAAGAAAATTGTCATCCAAAATGTGTTTGGTCAACTTGGATCTGAACGGAATGTTCGATTTAGAGCTCACCGTTGCCAAAAGAATTGATACAAATCAATTCTGTAGCTCTCCTTTAATTGTATAAGAAATGGCTGCGTCCTGACAATGTATGCTTCTTCCAAGAGCGTCAGATTAGTCAATTATTTCAAAATTCCGATCGTGGCTGCTTCCTGTAGAAGAAAATTGCCATCCAAAATGTGTTTGGTCAACTTTGATCTGAACGGATTGTTCGATTTAGAGCTCACCGTTGCCAAAAGAATTGATACAAATCAATTCTGTAGCTCTCCTTTAATTGTACAAGAAATGGCTGCGTCCTGACAATGTATGCTTCTTCCAAGAGCGTCAGATTTGTCAATTATTTCAAAATTCCGATCGTGGCTGCGTCCTGTAGAAGAAAATTGTCATCCAAAATGTGTTTGGTCAACTTGGATCTGAACGGAATGTTCGATTTAGAGCTCACCGTTGCCGAAAGAATTGATACAAATAAATTCTGTAGCTCTCCTTTAATTGTGTAATAAATGGCTTTGTCCTGACAATGTATGCTTCTTCCAAGAGCGTCAGATTTGGCAGTTTTTTCAAAATTCCGATCGTGGCTGCGTCCTGTAGAAGAAAATTGTCATCCAAAAGGTGTTTGGTCAACTTGGATCTGAACGGAATGTTCGATTTAGAGCTCACCGTTGCCAAAAGAATTGATACAAATAAATTCTGCAGCTTTCCTTTAATTGTATAAGAAATGGCTGCGTCCTGACAATGTATGCTTCTTCCAAGAGCGTCAGATTTGTCAATTATTTCAAAATTCCGATCGTGGCTGCGTCCTGTAGAAGAAAATTGTCATCGAAATGGTGTTTGGTCAACTTGGATCTGAACGGAATGTTCGATTTGCCATCCAAAATGTGTTTGGTCTACTTGGATCTGAACGGAATGTTTGATTTAGAGCTCACCGTTGCCAAAAGAATTGATACAAGTCAATTCTGTAGCTCTCCTTTAATTGTATAAGAAATGGCTGCGTCCTGACAATGTCTGCTTCTTCCAAGAGCGTCAGATTAGTCAATTATTTCAAAATTCCGATCGTGGCTAAGTCCTGTAGAAGAAAATTGCCATCCAAAATGTGTATGGTCAACTTGGATCTGAACGGAATGTTCGATTTAGAGCTCACCGTTGCCAAAAGAATTGATACAAATCAATTCTGTAGCTCTCCTTTAATTGTATAAGAAATGGCTGCGTCCTGACAATGTCTGCTTCTTCCAAGAGCGTCAGATTTGTCAATTATTTCAAAATTCTTATTGTGGCTGCGTCCTGTACAAGAAAGTTGCCATCCAAAATGTGTTTGGTTAACTTGGATCTGAACGGAATGTTCGATTTAGAGCTCACCGTTGCCAAAAGAATTGATACACATCAATTCTTCAGCTCTCCTTTAATTGTATAAGAAATAGCTGCGTCCTGACAATGTTTGCTTCTTCCAAGAGCGTTAGATTTGTCAATTATTTCAAAATTTCGATCGTGGCTGCGTCCTGTAGAAGAAAATTGTCATCCAAAATGTGTTTGGTCAACTTGGATCTGAACGGAATGTTCGATTTAGAGCTCACCGTTGCCAAAAGAATTGATACAAATCAATTCTGTAGCTCTCCTTTAATTGTATAAGAAATGGCTGCGTCCTGACAATGTCTGCTTCTTCCAAGAGCGTCAGATTAGTCAATTATTTCAAAATTCCGATCGTGGCTGCTTCCTGTGGAAGAAAATTGCCATCCAAAATGTGTTTGGTCAACTTGGATCTGAACGGAATGTTCGATTTAGAGCTCACCGTTGCCAAAAGAATTGATACAAATCAATTCTGTAGCTCTCCTTTAATTGTATAAGAAATGGCTGCGTCCTGACAATGTCTGCTTCTTCCAAGAGCGTCAGATTTGTCAATTATTTCAAAATTCTCATTGTGGCTGCGTCCTGTACAAGAAAGTTGCCATCCAAAATGTGTTTGGTCAACTTTGATCTGAACGGAATGTTCGATTTAGAGCTCACCGTTGCCAAAAGAATTGATACAAATCAATTCTGTAGCTCTCCTTTAATTGTACAAGAAATGGCTGCGTCCTGACAATGTATGCTTCTTCCAAGAGCGTCAGATTTGTCAATAATTTCAAAATTCCGATCGTGGCTGCGTCCTGTAGAAGAAAATTGCCATCCAAAATGTGTTTGGTCAACTTGGATCTGAACGAAATGTTCGATTTAGAGCTCACCGTTGCCAAAAGTATTGATACAAATCAATTCTGTAGCTCTCCTTCATTTGTGTGGAAAATGGCTGTGTGCTGAAACTGTCTGCTTCTTCCAAAGCGTCAGATTTGGCAGTATTTCAAAATTCCGATCGTGGCTGCGTCCTGTAGAAGATATTTGCCATCCAAAATGTGTTTGGTCTACTTGGATCTGAACGCAATGTTCGATTTAGAGCTCATTGTTGCCAAAAGAATTGATACAAATCAATTCTGTAGCTCTCCTTTAATTGTATAATAAATGGCAAGAGCGTCAGATTTGCCAATTGTTTCAAAATTCCGATCGTGGCTGCGTCCTGTAGAAGAAAATTGCCATCCAAAATGTGTTTGGCCAACTTGGATCTGAACGGAATGTTCGATTAGAGCTCACCGTTGCCAAAAAAATTGATACAAATCAATTCTGTAGCTCTCCTTTAATTGTACAAGAAATGGCTGCGTCCTGACTATGTATGCTTCTTCCAAGAGCGTTAGATTTGTCAATTATTTCAAAATTCCGATCGTGGCTGCGTCCTGTAGAAGAAAATTGTCATCCAAAATGTGTTTGGTCAACTTGGATCTGAACGGAATGTTCGATTTAGAGCTCACCGTTGCCGAAAGAATTGATACAAATAAATTCTGTAGCTCTCCTTTAATTGTGTAATAAATGGCTTTGTCCTGACAATGTATGCTTCTTCCAAGAGCGTCAGATTTGGCAGTTTTTTCAAAATTCCGATCGTGGCTGCGTCCTGTAGAATAATATTGCCATCCAAAATGTGTTTGGTCAACTTGGATCTGAACGGAATGTTCGATTTAGAGCTCACCGTTGCCAAAAGAATTGATACAAATCAATTCTGTAGCTCTTCCAAGAGCGTCAGATTTGTCAATTATTTCAAAATTCTCATTGTGGCTGCGTCCTGTACAAGAAAGTTGCCATCCAAAATGTGTTTGGTCAACTTGGATCTGAACGGAATGTTCGATATAGAGCTCACCGTTACCGAAAGAATTGATACAAATCAATTCTGTAGCTCTCCTTTAATTGTGTAATAAATGGCTGCGTCCTGACAATGTATGCTTCTTCCAAGAGCGTCAGATTTGCCAATTATTTCAAAATTCCGATCGTGGCTGCGTCCTGTAGAAGAAAATTGCCATCCAAAATGTGTTTGGTCAACTTGGATCTGAACGGAATGTTCGATTTAGAGCTCACCGTTGCCAAAAGAATTGATACAAATCAATTCTGTAGCTCTCCTTTAATTGTATAAGAAATGGCTGCGTCCTGACAATGTATGCTTCTTCCAAGAGCGTCAGATTTGTCAATTATTTCAAAATTCCGATCGTGGCTGCGTCCTGTAGAAGAAAATTGTCATCCAAAAGGTGTTTGGTCAACTTGGATCTGAACGGAATGTTCGATTTAGAGCTCACCGTTGCCAAAAGAATTGATACAAATCAACTCTGCAGCTTTCCTTTAATTGTATAAAAAATGGCTGCGTCCTGACAATGTATGCTTCTTCCAAGAGCGTCAGATTTGTCAATTATTTCAAAATTCCGATCGTGGCTGCGTCCTGTAGAAGAAAATTGTCATCCAAAAGGTGTTTGGTCAACTTGGATCTGAACGGAATGTTCGATTTAGAGCTCACCGTTGCCAAAAGAATTGATACAAATCAATTCTGTAGCTCTTCCAAGAGCGTCAGATTTGTCAATTATTTCAAAATTCTCATTGTGGCTGCGTCCTGTACAAGAAAGTTGCCATCCAAAATGTGTTAGGTCAACTTGGATCTGAACGGAATGTTCGATATAGAGCTCACCGTTACCGAAAGAATTGATACAAATCAATTCTGTAGCTCCCCTTTAATTGTGTAATAAATGGCTGCGTCCTGACAATGTATGCTTCTTCCAAGAGCGTCAGATTTGCCAATTATTTCAAAATTCCGATCGTGGCTGCGTCCTGTAGAAGAAAATTGCCATCCAAAATGTGTTTGGTCAACTTGGATCTGAACGGAATGTTCGATTTAGAGCTCACCATTGCCAAAAGAATTGATACAAATCAATTCTGTAGCTCTCCTTTAATTGTATAAGAAATGGCTGCGTCCTGACAATGTATGCTTCTTCCAAGAGCGTTAGATTTGTCAATTATTTCAAAATTCCGATCGTGGCTGCGTCCTGTAGAAGAAAATTGTCATCCAAAAGGTGTTTGGTCAACTTGGATCTGAACGGAATGTTCGACCGTTGCCAAAAGAATTAATACAAATAAATTCTGCAGCTTTCCTTTAATTGTATAAGAAATGGCTGCGTCCTGACAATGTATGCTTCTTCCAAGAGCGTTAGATTTGTCAATTATTTCAAAATTCCGATCGTGGCTGCGTCCTGTAGAAGAAAATTGTCATCCAAATGGTGTTTGGTCAACTTGGATCTGAACGGAATGTTCGATTTAGAGCTCACCGTTGCCAAAAGAATTGATACAAATCAATTCTGTAGCTCTCCTTTAATTGTATAAGAAATGGCTGCGTCCTGACAATGTGTGCTTCTTCCAAGAGCGTCAGATTTGTCAATTATTTCAAAATTCCGATCGTGGCTGCATCCTGTAGAAGAAAATTGCCATCCAAAATGTGTTTGGTCAACTTGGATCTGAACGGAATGTTCGATTTAGAGCTCACCGTTGCCAAAAGAATTGATACAAATCAATTCTGTAGCTCTCCTTTAATTGTATAAGAAATGGCTGCGTCCTGACAATGTCTGCTTCTTCCAAGAGCGTCAGATTTGTCAATTATTTCAAAATTCCGATCGTGGCTGCGTCCTGTAGAAGAAAATTGTCATCCAAAAGGTGTTTGGTCAACTTGGATCTGAACGGAATGTTCGATTTAGAGCTCACCGTTGCCAAAAGAATTGATACAAATCAATTCTGTAGCTCTCTTTTAATTGTGTGGAAAATGGGTGTGTGCTGAAACTGTTTGCTTCTTCCATAGCGTCAGATTTGTCAATTATTTCAAAATTCCGATCGTGGCTGCGTCCTGTAGAAGAAAATTGCCATCTAAAATGTGTTAGGTCAACTTGGATCTGAACGGAATGTTCGATTTAGAGCTCACCGTTGCCAAAAGAATTGATACAAATTAATTCTGTAGCTGTCCTTCAATTGTATAAGACATGGCTGCGTCCTGACAATGTCTGCTTTATCCAAGAGCGTCAGATTTGCCAATTATTTCAAAATTCTCATTGTGGCTGCGTCCTGTACAAGAAAGTTGCCATCCAAAATGTGTTTGGTCTACTTGGATCTGAACGGAATGTTCGATTTAGAGCTCACCGTTGCCAAAAGAATTGATACAAATCAATTCTGTAGCTCTCCTTTAATTGTATAAGAAATGGCTGCGTCCTGACAATGTATGCTTCTTCCAAGAGCGTTAGATTTGTCAATTATTTTAAAATTCCGATCGTGGCTGCGTCCTGTAGAAGAAAATTGTCATCCAAAAGGTGTTTGGTCAACTTGGATCTGAACGGAATGTTCGATTTAGAGCTCACCGTTGCCAAAAGAATTGATACAAATCAATTCTGTAGCTCTTCCAAGAGCGTCAGATTTGTCAATTATTTCAAAATTCTCATTGTGGCTGCGTCCTGTACAAGAAAGTTGCCATCCAAAATGTGTTTGGTCAACTTGGATCTGAACGGAATGTTCGATATAGAGCTCACCGTTACCGAAAGAATTGATACAAATCAATTCTGTAGCTCTCCTTTAATTGTGTAATAAATGGCTGCGTCCTGACAATGTATGCTTCTTCCAAGAGCGTCAGATTTGCCAATTATTTCAAAATTCCGATCGTGGCTGCGTCCTGTAGAAGAAAATTGCCATCCAAAATGTGTTTGGTCAACTTGGATCTGAACGGAATGTTCGATTTAGAGCTCACCGTTGCCAAAAGAATTGATACAAATCAATTCTGTAGCTCTCCTTTAATTGTATAAGAAATGGCTGCGTCCTGACAATGTATGCTTCTTCCAAGAGCGTCAGATTTGTCAATTATTTCAAAATTCCGATCGTGGCTGCGTCCTGTAGAAGAAAATTGTCATCCAAAAGGTGTTTGGTCAACTTGGATCTGAACGGAATGTTCGATTTAGAGCTCACCGTTGCCAAAAGAATTGATACAAATCAACTCTGCAGCTTTCCTTTAATTGTATAAAAAATGGCTGCGTCCTGACAATGTATGCTTCTTCCAAGAGCGTCAGATTTGTCAATTATTTCAAAATTCCGATCGTGGCTGCGTCCTGTAGAAGAAAATTGTCATCCAAAAGGTGTTTGGTCAACTTGGATCTGAACGGAATGTTCGATTTAGAGCTCACCGTTGCCAAAAGAATTGATACAAATAAATTCTGCAGCTTTCCTTTAATTGTATAAGAAATGGCTGCGTCCTGACAATGTATGCTTCTTCCAAGAGCGTCAGATTTGTCAATTATTTCAAAATTCCGATCGTGGCTGCGTCCTGTAGAAGAAAATTGTCATCGAAATGGTGTTTGGTCAACTTGGATCTGAACGGAATGTTCGATTTGCCATCCAAAATGTGTTTGGTCTACTTGGATCTGAACGGAATGTTTGATTTAGAGCTCACCGTTGCCAAAAGAATTGATACAAGTCAATTCTGTAGCTCTCCTTTAATTGTATAAGAAATGGCTGCGTCCTGACAATGTCTGCTTCTTCCAAGAGCGTCAGATTAGTCAATTATTTCAAAATTCCGATCGTGGCTAAGTCCTGTAGAAGAAAATTGCCATCCAAAATGTGTATGGTCAACTTGGATCTGAACGGAATGTTCGATTTAGAGCTCACCGTTGCCAAAAGAATTGATACAAATCAATTCTGTAGCTCTCCTTTAATTGTATAAGAAATGGCTGCGTCCTGACAATGTCTGCTTCTTCCAGGAGCGTCAGATTTGTCAATTATTTCAAAATTCTTATTGTGGCTGCGTCCTGTACAAGAAAGTTGCCATCCAAAATGTGTTTGGTTAACTTGGATCTGAACGGAATGTTCGATTTAGAGCTCACCGTTGCCAAAAGAATTGATACACATCAATTCTTCAGCTCTCCTTTAATTGTATAAGAAATAGCTGCGTCCTGACAATGTATGCTTCTTCCAAGAGCGTTAGATTTGTCAATTATTTCAAAATTTCGATCGTGGCTGCGTCCTGTAGAAGAAAATTGTCATCCAAAATGTGTTTGGTCAACTTGGATCTGAACGGAATGTTCGATTTAGAGCTCACCGTTGCCAAAAGAATTGATACAAATCAATTCTGTAGCTCTCCTTTAATTGTATAAGAAATGGCTGCGTCCTGACAATGTATGCTTCTTCCAAGAGCGTCAGATTAGTCAATTATTTCAAAATTCCGATCGTGGCTGCTTCCTGTAGAAGAAAATTGCCATCCAAAATGTGTTTGGTCAACTTTGATCTGAACGGATTGTTCGATTTAGAGCTCACCGTTGCCAAAAGAATTGATACAAATCAATTCTGTAGCTCTCCTTTAATTGTACAAGAAATGGCTGCGTCCTGACAATGTATGCTTCTTCCAAGAGCGTCAGATTTGTCAATTATTTCAAAATTCCGATCGTGGCTGCGTCCTGTAGAAGAAAATTGTCATCCAAAATGTGTTTGGTCAACTTGGATCTGAACGGAATGTTCGATTTAGAGCTCACCGTTGCCGAAAGAATTGATACAAATAAATTCTGTAGCTCTCCTTTAATTGTGTAATAAATGGCTTTGTCCTGACAATGTATGCTTCTTCCAAGAGCGTCAGATTTGGCAGTTTTTTCAAAATTCCGATCGTGGCTGCGTCCTGTAGAAGAAAATTGTCATCCAAAAGGTGTTTGGTCAACTTGGATCTGAACGGAATGTTCGATTTAGAGCTCACCGTTGCCAAAAGAATTGATACAAATAAATTCTGCAGCTTTCCTTTAATTGTATAAGAAATGGCTGCGTCCTGACAATGTATGCTTCTTCCAAGAGCGTCAGATTTGTCAATTATTTCAAAATTCCGATCGTGGCTGCGTCCTGTAGAAGAAAATTGTCATCGAAATGGTGTTTGGTCAACTTGGATCTGAACGGAATGTTCGATTTGCCATCCAAAATGTGTTTGGTCTACTTGGATCTGAACGGAATGTTTGATTTAGAGCTCACCGTTGCCAAAAGAATTGATACAAGTCAATTCTGTAGCTCTCCTTTAATTGTATAAGAAATGGCTGCGTCCTGACAATGTCTGCTTCTTCCAAGAGCGTCAGATTAGTCAATTATTTCAAAATTCCGATCGTGGCTAAGTCCTGTAGAAGAAAATTGCCATCCAAAATGTGTATGGTCAACTTGGATCTGAACGGAATGTTCGATTTAGAGCTCACCGTTGCCAAAAGAATTGATACAAATCAATTCTGTAGCTCTCCTTTAATTGTATAAGAAATGGCTGCGTCCTGACAATGTCTGCTTCTTCCAAGAGCGTCAGATTTGTCAATTATTTCAAAATTCTTATTGTGGCTGCGTCCTGTACAAGAAAGTTGCCATCCAAAATGTGTTTGGTTAACTTGGATCTGAACGGAATGTTCGATTTAGAGCTCACCGTTGCCAAAAGAATTGATACACATCAATTCTTCAGCTCTCCTTTAATTGTATAAGAAATAGCTGCGTCCTGACAATGTTTGCTTCTTCCAAGAGCGTTAGATTTGTCAATTATTTCAAAATTTCGATCGTGGCTGCGTCCTGTAGAAGAAAATTGTCATCCAAAATGTGTTTGGTCAACTTGGATCTGAACGGAATGTTCGATTTAGAGCTCACCGTTGCCAAAAGAATTGATACAAATCAATTCTGTAGCTCTCCTTTAATTGTATAAGAAATGGCTGCGTCCTGACAATGTCTGCTTCTTCCAAGAGCGTCAGATTAGTCAATTATTTCAAAATTCCGATCGTGGCTGCTTCCTGTGGAAGAAAATTGCCATCCAAAATGTGTTTGGTCAACTTGGATCTGAACGGAATGTTCGATTTAGAGCTCACCGTTGCCAAAAGAATTGATACAAATCAATTCTGTAGCTCTCCTTTAATTGTATAAGAAATGGCTGCGTCCTGACAATGTCTGCTTCTTCCAAGAGCGTCAGATTTGTCAATTATTTCAAAATTCTCATTGTGGCTGCGTCCTGTACAAGAAAGTTGCCATCCAAAATGTGTTTGGTCAACTTTGATCTGAACGGAATGTTCGATTTAGAGCTCACCGTTGCCAAAAGAATTGATACAAATCAATTCTGTAGCTCTCCTTTAATTGTACAAGAAATGGCTGCGTCCTGACAATGTATGCTTCTTCCAAGAGCGTCAGATTTGTCAATAATTTCAAAATTCCGATCGTGGCTGCGTCCTGTAGAAGAAAATTGCCATCCAAAATGTGTTTGGTCAACTTGGATCTGAACGAAATGTTCGATTTAGAGCTCACCGTTGCCAAAAGTATTGATACAAATCAATTCTGTAGCTCTCCTTCATTTGTGTGGAAAATGGCTGTGTGCTGAAACTGTCTGCTTCTTCCAAAGCGTCAGATTTGGCAGTATTTCAAAATTCCGATCGTGGCTGCGTCCTGTAGAAGATATTTGCCATCCAAAATGTGTTTGGTCTACTTGGATCTGAACGCAATGTTCGATTTAGAGCTCATTGTTGCCAAAAGAATTGATACAAATCAATTCTGTAGCTCTCCTTTAATTGTATAATAAATGGCAAGAGCGTCAGATTTGCCAATTGTTTCAAAATTCCGATCGTGGCTGCGTCCTGTAGAAGAAAATTGCCATCCAAAATGTGTTTGGCCAACTTGGATCTGAACGGAATGTTCGATTAGAGCTCACCGTTGCCAAAAAA